>NC_053028.1:495234284-495345846 GCF_003073215.2 Triticum urartu | reverse complement strand
AGATACAAGCAGTCAAAGAATGCATAAAAATCTGGGAGTTAGGGTTTCGGGGGAGAGGGGGTCAACCCAGATCCAGATCCAGCGCACGGAAACCGAGGCACCGCCCGAGTTACTGTAGCAGCCGGAGGAGCTCGCCGGAGCCGGAGCTTGGGGAGGAGGCCGGCAAGGCGGGGCGAGGCCGGCGCGGCGGCGGTCGGCGGCGCCGGCGGCGCCGGCGTCCCGCGGCGGCGCGGCGAGGAGGCGGCGGGGCCGGCGGTGCGGGGGCGAGGAGAGGCGGCGGCGGCCGGCGCCGATGCGGGCGGCGGCGGGGCGGCGCCGGCGACGAGGGCAGCGGGCGGCGGCGATGCGGCCTCGGGCTCCGCGCCGGGGCTGTCGGTGGCAGCGGCGGAGGTGCCACGTGGCGGGCGTAGGTAGACTGGCGGCGGCGGGCGGACGTTGTCCGGTCGGATCCGGACACGTCCGTCGGTGGGGGGGGTTTGATCTGTTTTTTTTTGGAGGAGGACGGGGAGGAAGACGAGATCCGAAAAAAGGGGGGCCTTTAAATAGGCATAAGTGGAGCTAGGAGAGTCCAAATGAGGTGCGGTTTTCGCCCACGCGATCGTGATCGAACGATCTAGGACATGGAGAAGAGTTTGGTGGGTTTTGGGCCAAATCTGGGGGGTGTTGGGCTGCAACACACACGAGGCCTTTTCGGTCCCTCGGTTAACCGTTGGAGTATCAAACGAAGTCCAAATGATACGAAACTTGACAGGCGGTCTACCGGTAGTAAACCAAGGCCGCATGACAAGTCTCGGTCCAATCCGGAAATGTTTGAACCCCACACATGAAAGAAAGCTAGAAATGGCCACCGGAGGAGAACGAAGCGCCGGAATGCAAAACGGACAACGGGGAAAATGCTCGAATGCATGAGATGAACATGTATGCAAATGCAATGCACGAGATGACATGATAAGAGATGCACGAAAAGAAAAACAACACACGGAGACAAAGACCCGAACCCGAGAAATAAATATAACTTAGCGCCGGAGACGGCAAGAGTTGGATACAAATATGGAAAGTATATCTGGGGCGTTACAACACTCCACCACTACGAAAAGATCTCATCCCGAGATCTAGGACTGAAAGAACTCCGGGTACTCAGAACGGAGGTGATCCTCGCGTTCCCAGGTAGCTTCACGGTCGGAATGGTGAGACCACTTGACTTTGAGAAATTTGATTGACTTGTTGCGAGTCTTGCGTTCAGTCTCTTCAAGAATAGCAACTGGGTGCTCACGATAAGAAAGATCTTCTTGGAGCTCAATGTCCTCGAAGTTGACGGTGCGGTCAGGAGTCTTGAAGCACTTTCGAAGCTGAGAGACATGGAACACATCATGAACATTTGCAAAGTTTGAAGGAAGCTCGAGTTGATAGGCGAGGTCGCCTCTCTTGCTGACAATCTTGAAAGGTCCCACGTATCTAGGGGCAAGCTTCCCTTTGATACCGAAGCGACGAGTACCTTTCATAGGAGAGACGCGGAGGTAAACATGATCCCCGATCTCAAAAGCCAAATCACGGTGCTTACTATCATAGTAGCTCTTCTGGCGGGATTGGGCTGCTTTGAGGTTATCACGAATGACCTTGCACATTTCTTCTGCCTCTGTGATCAGGTCATTACCCAGCAGCTGATGTTCACCGGTTTCAGACCAGTTGAGAGGGGTACGGCACTTCCTTCCATATAGAATTTCAAAGGGGGCCTTGCCCGAACTTGCTTGAAAACTGTTGTTGTATGAGAATTCAGCATAAGGAAGACAGTCCTCCCACTTCATGCCGAAAGAAATTACGCAAGCCCTGAGCATGTCTTCGAGAATCTGGTTGACACGCACGACTTGATCGCTCGTTTGAGGATGGAAAGCAGTGCTGAAGCGGATGCTGGTGCCCATGGCCTTCTGAAAAGAATCCCAAAACTTAGAGGTAAAGATGCTTCCACGGTCTGAAGAGATCACTTGAGGAATACCATGCAGAGAGACAATGCGAGAGGTATAGAGTTCCGCCAATTGAGCTGCAGTGATCGACTCTTTGATAGGCAGAAAGTGAGCCACTTTGGTGAGCTTGTCGATGACAACAAATATAGCATCATTGCCACGCTTGGACTTTGGAAACCCAGTCACGAAGTCCATTTCAATGTGGTCAAACTTCCATTCTGGAATGGCAAGAGGTTGGAGGAGACCTGCTGGCCTTTGGTGTTCTGCCTTCACTCTTCTGCAGACATCACACTCGTTCACGAATTGAGCGATCTCGCGCTTCATTCGAGTCCACCAATAAGCTTGCTTGAGGTCCTGATACATCTTCGTGCTCCCAGGGTGGATGGAGAGGAGAGAATTATGAGCCTCGTTCATGATCACTTTACAAAGTTCACCTTTGGGCACAACAATACGATCCTCGAAGAAGAGAGTGTCCTTGTCATCAAGTCGGTAACACTTGTACTTGGACTGACTCTTGGCAATCCCAATCTTCACCTTTTTCACCATAGCATCAAGAAGCTGGGCTTGGCGAATCTGGTCTTCCAAGGTAGGAGAGACTTGAAGGTTGGCGAGGAAACCTTGAGGAACAACTTGCAGATTAAGTTTGCGGAAAGCTTCACAAAGCTCGGGTTGATAAGGCTTGAGAATCAGACTGTTGCAATAGGCCTTTCTACTCAAAGCGTCAGCAATCACATTAGCCTTGCCTGGAGTATACTCAATACTCGGATTGTACTCTTGAATCATTTCGACCCATCGAGTCTGCCTGAGGTTGAGATTAGGCTGGGTGAAGATGTACTTGAGACTCTTGTGATCAGTGAAAATGTCCACTTTTCTTCCCAATAGAAGATGTCTCCAAGTCAAAAGAGCATGCACAACTGCCTCCAACTCGAGATCATGAGTGGGGTAGTTCTTCTCATTAGGCTTCAACTGGCGAGATGTATAAGCAACAACTTTCTTCTCTTGCATCAATACTGCGCCAAGACCTTGGAGAGAGGCATCACAAAAGACCTCGTACGGCTTGGATTCATCAGGTGGAGTCAAAACTGGAGCAGTGATCAACTTCTCTTTCAAAGTGTTGAAAGCAATATCACACTCCGGAGACCAAACGTACTTGACGAGCCTCTGAAGAAGATTTGAGAGAGGCTTCGCGATCTTGGAAAAGTTTTCAACGAATCTTCGGCAATAGCTTGCGAGTCCGAGAAAACTGCGGAGTTGCTTCACATTCTGAGGAGGTTCCCAATTCACAATTGCGGACAGCTTCTCAGGATTCACGGAAATGCCCTTGGCAGAGATGATATGACCAAGATAAAGAACCTCATCGAGCCAAAATTCACACTTGGAGAACTTCGCATAGAACTGATGTTCCCTGAGTTTATCGAGAACCAAACGCAAGTGCTTGGCATGATCTTCCTTGTTCTTTGAGAAAACCAGAATGTCATCGAGATAGACCAAAACAAAGTCATTGGTGTAGGCGTTGAAGATGAAATTCATCATGCGAGAGAACGTCGGAGGAGCGTTTGCGAGGCCAAAAGACATGACAGTGTATTCATATGAACCAAAGCTTGTTCTGAACGCCGTCTTGGGAATATCTTCTTCACGAATGCGAATCTGGTGATAACCCATACGGAGATCAAGCTTGGAGAATACTTGAGCACCTTTGAGTTGTTCGAACAGCTCATTGATGTTGGGAAGTGGGTATTTGTTCTTGATGGCCTTCTTGTTCACTGGACGGTAATCAACACAAAGTCGACTCGATCCATCCTTCTTCTTCACAAAAAGAACACCACAACCCCACGGAGAAGTACTAGGCCGGATGAGACCCAATCTTTCTTGCTCATCGAGTTGTTTCTTCAACTCCTTCAACTCTTCAGGTCCGAGCTTGTAAGGACGTTTGCACATAGGTTCCGTGCTAGGTTCAAGTTCAATAACGAATTCAACTGGCCGGTGCGGAGGCATTCCTGGGAGCTCTTCTGGAAAGAAGTCTTGATATTCGCAAACGACAGGAATTTGAGAGATGGCATCCAATTCACCCTTCTCATTGAGAGAAAATAGACGGATGGTATTATCCCGAGCGGCAAAGATAATTACATCCTCAGACGAATGAGTCAATTGAATCTGCCTGGCAGCACAATCAAGCTGAGCCTTGTGCTTAGAAAGCCAATCCATCCCGAGAATAAGATCAATATCCGAGTTACCAAGAATCATTGGGGAAGCCAGAAACTTGAAATCACCCATCATGATAGAAATATCCGGAACTTCGTAGTTAGCAAGCAAGCATCTACCCGGAGAGACGACTGCTAATGGCTTATGCATAACTTGAGAAAACCACCCATGCTTAGATGCAAAAGGTCTGGAAATGAAGCAATGCGATGCACCCGTGTCAAAAAGAACTTTTGCAGGAACATCGTTAACAGGAAGGTTACCCATGATCACATCTGACGAGTCCTCTGCCTGAGCTGCATTCACCATGTTGACCTTGGCGTACTTGGGGTTATGCTTGACCACAGCTGTACTTGCCGATCTCACAGGGGGAGGAGGAGGAAGACGCCTCTGGTTGAAACACTTGTTGGGATAGTGACCCTTCTGTTGGCACTTGTTGCACGTGACCTCTGAAAGCGGACGGTGATACGGAGCACTCGATCTTGGAGCTTGAGACGAAGTCTTGTTCTGAAAGCCTGGGTTGGGGGGGTGGGAAGAACCACTGCCACCTTTGCTCTTCTGCTGATACGGCTGACGGAACGGAGGAGGAGGAAGCCAATACTTCTGCTGCTTGGCCACTTGAGTAGAGGAAGACAGAGTAACATCTCTGGCCCGCTTCCTGGAAGCATCACACCTCAACTGAGCAGTCTCTTGCTTCAATGCCATGTTGTAGAACTCATCGTATCTCAAGGGCTCGAAGAGGACAAGAGCGAGCTGAATATCTTCTCTGAGACCATCCCTGAACTGATATATCATGCTCTTCTCATCAGGAACATCCTGCTTGGCAAAACGGGCGAGCTTCTGGAACAACTTGTTGTAGTCATAGACAGACAAAGAGCCTTGCTTCAGATTGCGGAATTCCTCACGCTTGCTTTCAACCACACTTTGAGGAATGTGATGAGCGTGGAAATCTTGACGGAAATCATCCCAAGTGATAACACATCCACCTCTGGAATCCTTGTACTGCTGGAACCATTCTGCAGCTTGATCTTTGAGTTGGAAGGAAGTGAACTTCACAAAGTCCTCAGGCCTGACGTTACTGCACTCGAAATGCTTACACAGATCCACAAGCCAATCGTCAGCATCGGTTGCCTCAACACAATTGCTGAAAGTCTTTGGCCAGTTAGCAAGGAACTGGTTGAGTGTAGCAAAGTGACTCTGATTGCTGCCTTGATTCCCTTGACTGCCTTGATTGCGCTCTTGGAGAATTTGCATGATCAGCTGAGTGTTTGCATTGGTTGCGGCCATCACAGCTTGCCATGCCTCTGGAGGAGGTGGAGGCGGTGGCGGATCTTGATTCTGGTTCTGACTGGTGCTCTTAGCGGGAGCCATCCTGAAGAGGTTGACCACCATTAGCACATAGACAGATAAATATAGAAGCTGAATCCAACGGAATGAAAATTGCAACATATAGTCTTCACATCCGAACAAAATGAACGAATGCATTTCTCTTGAAGTGGTCACATATTCCTAAATTGCGAAGCCACGAAGAATCAGGTAGAAGGGGTACAACAACGAGGGGAGGGATGGAATCAACATATGACGTCGAAGCAAAACGAATGCCACAACTCGAAATAAAACCAAGGGTTGGCTTGCGGAATAAGCCGGAACAAATACATGATAGAAATTTCGTCCGAAGTTTTCGTGGTGGGACCTACACGGGCTCGATCGTACAGCACCATCATGTACAAGGCAGTGCACATGACATACGAAGCGTCCCCGAGTCAGCATAGCCAAGGACTCTTTAAGACACAACGAGACCACTGTAAAATCGACCGTGAATAGGCGAACCACTAGACGTCGAACCCCAATTTCATATCATACATCTGTCGGAAAGATATCCTAAGGCTACTTGAATTCCCACCTATGAAATTCCCGAAATTTTCCCGGTTATGCAATCAGGTGTTGGGGATACAGGGGAGCATAATATCTCACTCAAGCTAGCAAATCCTACATCCAGCTGTATCCATCCTTCAACACATAACCAAGAAACCTTCGGAAACCATCTATCTCAACCTTCGAAAAGCATCCGTTATACAAGTTATGGCGATACTCCCGAACTCCCGCCCCAGTACTGGGTGGCGTCGAGGTTATCTCACCAACGAACTGCATAAAGGAGATTTTTGATGTCGCGCACATATCTCAAGTATACCAGAATTGCAACGATAAAATTGTGACGACAACACCTCGGAGCTCAACTCCCCGGGACACTGCCACAACCCCTAAAGACAGGAGGCACCAAGAACAATGTTCTCGTCACAAAACCATCGGAACAAAACCAAGATACTCGCGTGATCCTAAATTTTTTTTAGTGAAATTTGAGAAGAGAAGAGTCAAAACTCTACGTCAGGATGCCTTACCAGAGCGATGAGGAGACTGGGAAGTAAAAAAATTCCTAAGCTCTCCGATATAATTCCTAAGGACTCAAAACATTTTTCTAGACACAACTCGGCTGCTAAAAACGATCAAGCAATGGGGGCTCTAAGGTCGGGGAAGCTCTGATTACCAACTTGTAATGCGCCCTCGATGCGGCTATAGCTCCCACGTGTCGAGGCACGACTTAGAGACATAACCGCATTGAAAGCAATGTCGCAAGTCAGGCAATCATTACAACATCCCATGTAATACATAATAAAAGGGGGAGATAACATAGTTGGCTTACACTCGCCACGTCACATCAGAGTACATAAATAACATCCATCAAACAATCACTCATGGCCCGACTACGGCGCCAAAATGGAAAAGAACCCAACATGCGACAAGGCCCTGAATCAAACCCCAACTAGGCACCACTACTGATCATCGGGAAAGGAAACATAATAACGCTGAGAGTCCTCGTCGAACTCCCACTTGAGCTCGTACTCGTCACCTGGAGCGGAATCACCTGGACCTGCATCTGAAGGTATAGTATCTGTGAGCCATAGGGACTCAGCAATCTCGCACCCTCGTGATCAAGACTATTTAAGCTTGTAGGAATGGATAAGGCCAATGTAAGTGGAGCTGCAGCAAGCGACTAGCATATATGGTGCCTATCTTATACGCAAAAGAGAGCGAGAAGAGGAGGCAAAGCGCGAGCGAGAATCTAGAAGAACAACCTGCGCAAGCATTACTCCAACACCGTGTCCACCTCCCGGAATCCGCCGAGAAGAGGCCATCACGGTAACACACTCAGTTGATTCATTTTAAAAATTAAGGTTTAAGTTATCTACAACCGGACGTTAACAAATTCCCATCTGCCCATAACCGCGGGCACGGCTTTCGAAAGTTCAATCCCTGTAGGGGAGTCCCAACTTAGCCCATGACAAGCTCTCACGGTCAACGAAGGAATAGACCTCCACCCGAGACACACCGATCAGACTCGGTAACCCGGTACAACAAGACAATTCGACAGGTTAAAACAAGTCCAGCAACACCGCCCGACATGTGCCGACAACCGAATGTGCCGACAAATCCCGATAGGAGCTGCACATATCTCGTTCTCAGGGCACACTCAGATTGTCCAAACTTCTGGTAGGCCAGCCCAGAGTTGCCCCTGGTGGCCACCGGCGGCTGACAGTTTGGACCAACACTCAGAGGAGCACTGGCCCGGGGGGGTTAAAATAATGATGACCCTTGAGTCTGCAGAACCCAAGGGAAAGAAAAGGCTAGGTGGCAAATGGTAAAACCAAGGTTGGGCATTGCTGGAGGAGTTTTATTCAAGGCGAACTGTCAAGGGGTTCCCATTATAGCCCAACCGCGTAAACAACGCAAAATCCGGGAACATAACGCCGATATGACGGAAACTAGGGCGGCAAGAGTGGAACAAAACACCAGGCATAAGGCCGAGCCTTCCACCCTTTACCAAGTATATAGATGCATTAATTAAATAAGAGATATTGTGATATCCCAACAAGTAAACATGTTCCATCAAGGAATAACATCTCCATGTTCCAACAAGGAACAAACTTCAATCTTCACCTGCAACTAACAACGCTATAAGAGGGGCTGAGCAAAGCGGTAACATAGCCAAACAACGGTTTGCTAGGACAAGGTGGGTTAGAGGCTTGGTTCAACAATATGGGAGGCATGATAAGCAAGTGGTAGGTATCGCAGCATAGGCATAGCAAAAGAGCGAGCCACTAGCAAGCAAAGATAGAAGTGATTTCGAGGGTATGGTCATCTTGCCTGAAATCCTGCAAGGAAGAAGAACGAGTCCATGAAGAAGATAAACGGACGTAGTCGAACGGATCCTCACACACACGACGTTATCGGAACCAACCCGAAGAAGCAACAACGGAAAGAAGCAAACAACATAGTAAACAATCAACACATCAACATGGCATGATGCACAATCGAGTATGATGCATGTCCGGTTTAATGAAGCATGGCATGGCAAAGTGCACAAACAATACTACAAATTAAGTGGAGCTCATTATGCAACGGAGTTACATATTGACGGAACACCACATTAATTATTTAGTTCGATCTCGTTTATGTACCCAACAATATTAAATGTTGATTAACCATGGCAAGAGGGTGAAGCAAAGTAAAACTACCTATCAAGTCAAGGTTAAATGAGGCCGGAAGCAACGAACAACAAATCCAGAAACTCCTCATGTGCATAAATTAGATTTGGTACTGTTCTGCCCTAAACACAATTTTAGGGTAGTTAAACATGCAAAGTAAAGCCATCATGATAATCTAGGCATTTTTCCACCCCATTTACATATAAAGTTTATTAAATTCCGAGTTACGGTTATTTAGTTATGAATTAAACCATTTTAGCAAGTTATTTAAGCAAATTTAAACAAACAACATATTAAACATTTTAAACATGGATGAAAAAGACATATCATGAAACTATATGAAATTCTAAGCATTTTACATATTTAAACCATTTTAATCCGAAGCACTGTTCAAGAGTTATTAATGCATGAACAACATGGGCTTTCTGCAAAACTGCTGTCTCTGGAAAAATACTAAAATGCAGATCTGAAAAAAAGGAACTGGACCAAAATAGGGGCGGCTGGGCACTCACCATGGGCCTTGGCACGGAACTGTGGAGAGGAGGAGGCAGGCCCGCAGCTGGGCTAACAGATCTGGGCCACGAGGAGGCTTGAGGCCCAGGTGGCTGCCCACGTTGGCGATTGAACGGTTCAACGGGGAGGCTTGGCCGAAGCAGAGCAGCGCACGACGGGGCCAGCGAGCACGAAGTAGAGCAGCGCCCGAGCTCCGGCGAGCGGGCAAGGCGGAGGGAGAAGGTCGGCGGCGAGGACCACTCCGGCGAGGCACGTACTTGGCGCGGGGTCCACGAAGGAGCGGCAGGAGAGGTTCGCGATGGTAGCAGCGATGCAGGCGGTGCTCCCACGCCACACTCGCCGGTGCGGCGGCGGAGGCTAGGGCGGAGAGGTCGCCGGGGCCCTGGGCGATGGAGGTCGTCGGAGGGCGAGGTCACGGTGGGTCTGTAGTTCGCCTAGGCCACGACGACGAGGAGGCCACCGGAGATGGCCGGATCGGGACAGTTCATGTCGGGGAGGCGAGGTGCAGGCGAAGCTTGCGGGCATGACGAAGGTCGTGGCGGGCGGCTGGAGGGCCGCAGGAGGAAGGAGCGCTTGGGCGCTGTTCCTTCTTGGGGTGGAGCGCCGAGCATCTCCCGTGTGGGTGCTCGGGCGGAGGAGGCAGAGACTCGTTCGATGCAGAGGTGAAGCAGCAGTCACAAGGTTTGGAGAGGATGCGAGGATTCAGGCGGGGATGCACGCCGACGACGCGGACGAGGCGAAGGCCTCTGGCGAAGAAGCTCTAGGCGGCGGCGCTGCAAGATCGGGGACGTGAGCGTCCAAGGCATCGAGTCTCTGCTAGAGAAGGGAGAGGCGAGAGAGATTAGAGAGGTTGAGAGACAGGAGCACGACGAGCAAAAGAAGGGAAGGCAGGGGCATGGCGACCTGGTCCTTTGTGGCCTAGCTGACCGTGGTGGTTGGTGAGGCACAGCTCCGGCGCACTGGGCAAGGGGCTTCTGCTCCGGCGATATACGACGGGGCCATGGCGCTCGGCTCAGGAAGGGCACGGGAGGAGCTTGCGTCGACGAGGTTCCCGGTGACTGGAAGGATTTTTGGGTGGCTGCGAGTGATGGGGATTGAGGAGGGACATGGGGGAGCGCTGGTTGGTGGATTGGATCAGGGAGGATCCCGATAGGGGATTTGGTGGAGAGTGCGGCGGTGGGGAAAGGGACAAACCTCCTAATTTCTAGGGTTGGCTAGTTTAGGTAGGGTTTCATCTACTATAAATAGCAGGTAGGAATTGGGTAGGGGCTATCTAGCCCCTCTGATCATAATCGGATGGGCGGAAAAAATAGGCTAGGGGGTTCAATGAACAAAACGAAGATGTTTGGTAGATGTTTGGGGTTGATCCGGATCCAATGGTGACGACTGCCCGGGTCGGGTCCGGGACAGATTTCGGACGCGCGCGCGAGGGGTCGGGCTGACGAGAGAGGTTAGGTTGGACCTGGCAGAAGGTAGTGAGCTGTGTAGGCGGTCTCGAGTTGAGAGAAGAGAAGAGAGGGAGGCCCGGCGACTGTTTCCGGAGACCGAAAACGTCCGACGTTAGACCGGCTATAATGCTGCTATAGTTAAACGTTGGGGCGTCAAACGAACTCCGAATGCGATGAAACTTGACAGGCGGTATATCTACACTATAATAAGACCACACGCCAACTTTCATCCCATTCCGAGAACATTTTCTGGCCACTTATAAAATAATATTTCGGACATGCCGCGGGCGCGTGCAAGTGTGTCTGGGCTCAGAACGGACAACAGATGGAACTGGGGGAACCCGGACGAATGCAAGTTTTAAAACATGATGATGCAATGCACATGATGACATGCAAGCACATGACAAGGCAACAACAGCGAATAACTGGAGGACACCTGGCACATCGGTCTCGGGGCGTCACAGTTCTTGACCGCTGTCCAGTGATCCACTCCTGGATTACTTTGGTACCTCCCTGCTAGACTTATAGCTAGGCACACATCAGGTCTGGTACACAACACTGCATACATGATAGAGCCTATGGCTAAAGCATAGGGAACATCTTCCATTTTCTCTCTATCTTCTGCGGTGGTCGGGCATTGAGTCTTACTCAAGTTTACACCTTGTAACACAGGCAAGAACCCTTTCTTTGCTAGATCCATTTTGAACTTCTTCAAAACTTTGTCAAGGTATGTGCTTTGTGAAAGTCCAATTAAGCGTCTTGATCTATCTCTATAGATCTTGATCCCCAATATATAGGCAGCTTCACCGAGGTCCATCATTGAAAAACTCTTATTCAAATATCATTTTATGCTATCCAGAAATTATATATCATTTCCAATCAACAATATGTCATCCACATATAATATTAGAAATGCTACAGAGCTCCCACTCACTTTCTTGTAAATACATGCTTCTCCAAAAGTCTGTATAAAACCATATGCTTTGATCACACTATCAAAGCATTTATTCCAACTCCGAGAGGCTTGCACCAGTCCATAAATGGATCGCTGGAGCTTGCACACTTTGTTAGCTCCCTTTGGATCGACAAAACCTTCTGGTTGCATCATATACAACCCTTCTTCTAGAAATCCATTCAGGAATGCAGTTTTGACATCCATTTGCCAAATTTCATAATTATAAAATGCGGCAATTGCTAACATGATTCGGACAGACTTAAGCATCGCTACGGGTGAGAAGGTCTCATCGTAGTCAATCCCTTGAACTTGTCGAAAACCTTTTGCAACAAGCCGATCTTTATAGACAGTAACATTACCATCAGCGTCAGTCTTCTTCTTGAAGATCCATTTATTCTCAATGGCTTGCCGATCAACGGGCAAGTCAACCAAAGTCCACACTTTGTTCTCACACATGGATCCCATCTCAGATTTCATGGCCTCAAGCCATTTTGCGGAATCTGGGCTCACCATCGCTTCTTCATAGTTCGTAGGTTCATCATGGTCTAGTAACATGACTTCCAGAACAGGATTACCGTACCACTCTGGTGCGGATCTTACTCTGGTTGATCTACGAGGTTCGGTAGTAATTTGATCTGAAGCTTCATGATCATTATCATTAGCTTCCTCACTTATTGGTGTAGGTGTCACAGAAACCGGTTCCTGTGATGAACTACTCTCCAACAAGGGAGCAGGTACAGTTAACTCATCAAGTTCTACTTTCCTCCCACTCACTTCTTTCGAGAGAAACTCCTTCTCTAGAAAGATTCCAAATTTAGCAACAAAAGTCTTGCCTTCGGATCTGTGATAGAAGGTGTACCCAACAGTCTCTTTTGGGTATCCTATGAAGACGCATTTCTCCGATTTGGGTTCGAGCTTATCAGGTTGAAGCTTTTTCACATAAGCATCGTAGCCCCAAACTTTAAGAAACGATAACTTTGGTTTCTTGCCAAACCACAGTTCATAAGGCGTCGTATCAACGGATTTTGATGGTGCCCTATTTAACGTGAATGCAGCCGTCTCTAAAGCATAACCCCAAAATGATAGCGGTAAATCAGTAAGAGACATCATAGATCGCACCATATCTAGTAAAGTACGATTACGACGTTCGGACACACCATTACGCTGTGGTGTTCTGGGTGGCGTGAGTTATGAAACTATTCCGCATTGTTTCAAATGAAGACCAAACTCGTAACTCAAATATTCTCCTCCACGATCAGATCGTAGAAACTTTATTTTCTTGTTACGATGATTTTCAACTTCACTCTGAAATTCTTTGAACTTTACAAATGTTTCAGACTTATGTTTCATTAAGTAGATATACCCATATCTGCTTAAATCATCTGTGAAGGTGAGAAAATAACGATACCCACCGCGAGCCTCAATATTCATCGGACCACACACATATGTATGTATGATTTCCAACAAATCTGTTGCTCGCTCCATAGTTTCGGAGAACGGCGTTTTAGTCATCTTGCCCATGAGGCACGGTTGGAAAGTACCAAGTGATTCATAATCAAGTGGTTCCAAAAGTCCATCAGTATGGAGTTTCTTCATGCGCTTTACACCGATATGACCTAAACGGCAGTGCCACAAATAAGTTGCACTATCATTATCAACTCTGCATCGTTTGGCTTCAATATTATGAATATGTGTATCACTGCTGTCTAGATTCAACAAAAATAGACCACTCTTCAAGGGTGCATGACCATAAAAGATATTATTCATATAAATAGAACAACCATTATTCTCCGATTTAAATGAATAACCGTCTCGCATCAAACAAGATCCAGATGTAATGTTCATGCTTAACGCTGGCACCAAATAACAATTATTTAGGTCTAATACTAATCCCGAAGGTAGATGTAGAGGTAGCGTGCCGACCACGATCACATCGACTTTGGAACCATTTCCCACGCGCATCGTCAGCTCGTCCTTAGCCAATCTTCGCTTAATCCGTAGCCCCTATTTCGAGTTGCAAATGTTAGCAACATAACTAGTATCAAATACCCAGGTGCTACTGCGAGCATTAGTAAGGTACACATCAATAACATGTATATCACATATACCTTTGTTCACTTTGCCATCCTTCTTATCCGCCAAATACTTGGGGCAGTTCCAGTTCCAGTGACCAGTCTTCTTGCAGTAGAAGCACTCAGTCTCAGGCTTAGGTCCATACTTGGGTTTCTTCTCCTGAGCAGAAACTTGTTTGCTGTTCTTCTTGAAGTTCCCTTTCTTCTTCCCTTTGCCCTTTTTCTTTAAACTGGTGGTCTTATTGACCATCAACACTTGATGCTCCTTCTTGATTTCTACCTCCGCGGCTTTTAGCATCGCGAAGAGCTCAGTAATAGTCTTATTCATCCCTTGCATATTATAGTTCATCATGAAGCTTTTGTAGCTTGGTGGCAGTGATTGAAGAACTCTGTCAATGACACTATCAACAGGAAGATTAACCCCCAGTTGAGTCAAGTGATTATGATACCCAGACATTTTGAGTATATGTTCACTGACAGAACTATTCTCCTCCATCTTGAAGCTATAGAACTTATTGGAGACTTCATATCTCTCAATCCAGGCATTTGCTTGAAATATTAACTTCAACTCCTGGAACATCTCATATGCTCCATGACGTTCAAAACGTCGTTGAAGACCCGGTTCTAAGCCGTAAAGCATGGCACACTGAACTATCGAGTAGTCATCAGCTTTGCTCTGCCAGACGTTCATAACATCTGGTGTTGCTCCTGCAGCAGGCTTGGCACTTAGCGGTGCTTCCAGGACGTAATTCTTCTGTGCAGCAATGAGGATAATCCTCAAGTTACGGACCTAGTCCGTGTAATTGCTACCATCATCTTTCAACTTTGCTTTCTCAAGGAACGCATTAAAATTCAATGGAACAACAGCACGAGCCATCTATCTACAATCAAACATAGACAAGCAAGATACTATCAGGTACTAAGTTCATGCTAAATTTAAGTTCAATTAATCATATTACTTAAGAACTCCCACTTAGAAAGATATCCCTCTAATCCTCTAAGTGATCACATGATCCAAATCAACTAAACCATGTCCGATCATCACGTGAGATGGAGTAGTATCAATGGTGAACATCAATATGTTGATCATATCTACTATATGATTCACGCTCGACCTTTCGGTCTCCGTGTTTCGAGGCCATATCTGTTATATGCTAGGCTCGTCAAGTTAAACCTGAGTATTCCGTGTGTGCAACTGTTTTGCACCCGTTGTATTTGAACGTAGAGCCTATCACACCCGATCATCACGTGGTGTCTCAGCACGAAGAACTTTTGCAACGGTGCATACTCAGGGAGAACACTTATACTTTGATAATTTAGTGAGGGATCATATTATAATGCTACCGTCAATCAAAGCAAGATAAGATGCATAAAAGATAAACATCACATGCAATCAATATAAGTGATATGATATGGCCATCATCATCTTGTGCTTGTGATCTGCATCTCCGAAGCACCGTCATGATCACCATCGTCACCGGCGCGACACCTTGATCACCATCGTAGCATCGTTGTCGTCTCGCCAATCTTATGCTTCCACGACTATCGCTACCGCTTAGTGATAAAGTAAAGCATTACAGCGCAATTGCATTGCATACAATAAAGCGACAACTATATGACTCCTGCCAGTTGCCGATAACTCGGTTACAAAACATGATCATCTCATACAATAAAATTTAGCATCATGTCTTGACCATATCACATCACAACATGCCCTGCAAGAACAAGTTAGACGTCCTCTAATTTGTTGTTGCAAGTTTTACGTGGCTACTACGGGCTTAGCAAGAACCATTCTTACCTACGCATCAAAACCACAATGATAGTTTGTCAAGTTGGTGCTGTTTTAACCTTCGCAAGGACCGGGCGTAGCCACACTTGGTTCAACTAAAGTTGGAGAAACTGACACCCGCCAGCCACCTGTGTGTAAAGCACGTCGGTAGAACCAGTCTCGCGTAAACATACGCGTAATGTCGGTCTGGGCCACTTCATCCAACAATACCGCCGAACCAAAGTATGACATGCTGGTAAGCAGTATGACTTATATCGCCAACAACTCACTTGTGTTCTACTCATGCACAACATCAACGCATATAACCTAGGCTCGGATGCCACGGTTGGGGAACTTAGTAATTTCAAAATTTTCCTACGCACACGCAAGATCATGGTGATGCATAGCAACGAGAGGGGAGAGTGTTGTCTACATACCTCGTAGACCGGCAACAGAAGTGTTGACACAATGTAGAGGAAGTAGTCGTACGTCTTCTCGATCCGACCGATCCAAGTACCGAACGTACGTCACCTCCGAGTTCTGCACACGTTGAACTCGGTGACGTCCCTCGAGCTCCGATCCAGCAAAACATTGAGGGATAGTTTTGTCAGCACGACATCGTGATGACAGTGATGATGTTCTACCGACGCAGGGCTTTGCCTAAGCACCGCTGCGATATGACCGAGGTGGAATATGGTGGAAGGGGGCACCGCACACGGCTAAGGAACGATCACGAGGATCAACTTATGTTTCATGGGGTGCCCCCTTGCCTCAGTATATAAAGGAGGGAGAGGGGGAGGTGCGGCCGGCTCTAGGGGTGCGCCTGGAGGAGTCCTACTCCAACCGGGAGTAGGGCTCCCCCCCTCTTGCCTTGTTGGAAAAGGAAGGAGGAAGGGAGAAAGAGGAAAGGGGGGCGCCCCCCCTTCCTTGTCCTATTCGGACTAGGGGGAGGGGGCGCGCGGCCTGCCCTGGCCGGCCCTCCTCTTCTCCCTTATGGCCCATGTAGGCCGAATAACCCCCCCTGGGAGGGGGGTTCCGGTAACCCCCCGGTACTCCGGTAAAATCCCGATTTCACTCGAAACGTTTCCATATCCAAATATAGGCTTCCAATATATCAATCTTTATGTCTCGACCATTTCGAGACTCCTCGTCATGTCCGTGATCACATCCGGGACTCCGAAAAACCTTCGGTACATCAAAACACAAGAACCCTAATTACGATCGTCACCGAACTTTAAGCGTGCGGACCCTACGGGTTCGAGAACTATGTTGACATGACCGAGACACGTCTCCGGTCAATAACCAATAGTGGAACCTGGATGCTCATATTGGCTCCTACATATTCTACGAAGATCTTTATCGGTCAGACCGCATAACAACATACATTGTTCCCTTTGTCATCGGTATGTTACTTGCCCGAGATTCGATCGTCGGTATCTCAATACCTAGTTCAATATCGTTACCGGAAAGTCTCTTTACTCGTTTCGTAATACATCATCCCACAACTAACTTATTAATTGCAATGCTTGCCAGGCTTGAGTGATGTGCATTACCGAGAGGGCCCAGAGATACCTCTCCGACAATCGGAGTGACAAATCCTAATCTCGAAATACGCCAACCCAACATGTACCTTTGGAGACACCTGTAGAGCACCTTTATAATCACCCAGTTACGTTGTGAAGTTTGGTAGCACACAAAGTGTTCCTCCGGTAAATGGGAGTTGCATAATCTCATAGTCATAGGAACATGTATAAGTTATGAAGAAAGTAATAGCAACAAACTAAACGATCAAGTGCTAAGCTAACGGAATGTGTCAAGTCAATCACATCATTCTCCTAATGATGTGATCCCGTTAATCAAATGACAACTCATGTCTATGGTTAGGAAACATAACCATCTTTGATCAATGAGCTAGTCAAGTAGAGGCATACTAGTGACACTCTGTTTGTCTATGTATTCACACATGTATTATGTTTCCGGTTAATACAATTCTAGCATGAATAATAAACATTTATCATGATATAAGGAAATAAATAATAACTTTATTATTGGCTCTAGGGCATATTTCCTTCACATGGATCATGTGAGATGTTCCAGGAGTTGAAGTTAATATTTCAAGAAAATACTCGAGTTGAGAGATATGAAGTCTCCAACAAGTTCTATAGCTAAAAGATGGAGGAGAATAGCTCAAGCAGTGAGCATGTGCTCAGATTGTCTGGGTACTACAATCGCTTGAATCAAGTGGGAGTTAATCTTCCAGATAAAATAGTGATTGACAGAATTCTCTAGTCACCATCACCAAGTTAGTAGAACTTCGTGATGAACTATAGTATGCAAGGGATGATGAAAATGATTCCCGAGCTTTTCATGATGATGAAATCGATGAAGGTAGAAATCAAGAAAGCGCACCAAGTGTTGATGATTAAAAAGACCACTAGTTTCAAGAACATGTCAAAGGGAAAGAAAGGGAACTTCAAGAAGAACAACAAGCAAGTTGCTGCTCAAGTGAAGAAGCCCAAGTTTGGAACTAAGCCTGAGACTAAGTGCTTCTACTGCAAAGGGACTGGTCACTGGAAGCGGAACTGCCCTAAGTACTTGGCGGATAAGAAGGATGGCAAAGTGAACAATGCTATATTTGATATACATGTTATTGATGTGTACTTTACTAGTGTTTATAGCAACCCCTCGGTATTTGATACTGGTTCAGTTGCTAAGAGTAGTAACTCGAAACGGGAGTTGCCGAATGAACAGAGACTAGTTAAGGGTGAAGTGACGATGTGTGTTGGAAGTGGTTCCAAGATTGATATGATCATCATCGCACACTCCCTATACTTTCGGGATTAGTGTTAAACCTAAATAAATGTTATTTGGTGTTTGCGTTGAGCATGAATATGATTTGACCATGTTTATTGCAATACAATTATTCATTTAAGTTAGAGAATAATTGTTGTTCTGTTTACATGAATAAAACCTTCTATGGTCATACACCCAATAAAAATGGTTCGTTGGATCTCGATCGTAGTGATACACATATTCATAATATTGAAGCCAAAAGATGCAAAGTTAATAATGATAGTGCAACTTATTTGTGGCACTGCCGTTTAGGTCATATTGGTGTAAAGCGCATGAAGAAACTCCATGCTGATGGGCTTTTGGAATCACTTGATTATGAATCATTTTGATGCTTGCGAACCATGCCTCATGGGTAAGATGACTAAAACTCCGTTCTCTGAAACAATGGAGCGAGCCACTGACTTACTGGAGATAATACATACCGATGTATGCGGTCCAATGAGTGTTGAGACTCACGGCGGGTATCATTGTTTTTTGACCTTCACAGATGATTTGAGCAGATATGTGTATATCTACTTGATGACACATAAGTCTGAAACATTTGGAAAAGTTCAAAGAATTTCCGAGAGAAGTGAAAAACCATCGTAACAAGAAAACAAAGTTTCTATGATCAGATCGCAGAGGCAAATATTTGAGTTACGAGTTTGGTCTTCAATTAAAACAATGTGGATTAGTTTCACAAACTCATGCCACCTGGAACACCACAGCGTAATGGTGTGTTCGAACGTCATAACCGTACTTTATTTGATATAGTGCAATCTATGATGTCTCTTATCGATTTACCACTATCGTTTTGGGGTTATGCATTAGAGACAGCTGCATCCACATTAAAAAGGGCACCATCTAAATCTGTTGAGATGACACCGTATGAATTGTGGTTTAGCAAGAAAACCTAAGCTGTCATTTCTTAAAGTTTGGGGTTGCGATGCTTATGTGAAAAAGTTTCATCTTGATAAGCTCAAACCCAAGTTGGAGAAGTGCGTCTTCATAGGATACCCCAAAGTAACTGTTGGGTACACCTTCTATCACAGATCCGAAGGCAAGATATTTGTTGCTGAGAATGGATCCTTTCTAGAGAAGGAGTTTCTCTCGAAAGAAGTGAGTGGGAGGAAAGTAGAACTTGATGAGGTAACTGTACCTGCTCCCTTATTGGAAAGTAGTTCATCACAAAAATCTATTTCTGTAACTCCTACACCAATTAGTGAGGAAGCTAATGATGATGATCATGTAACTTCAGATCAAGTTACTACCGAACCTCGTAGGTGAGCCAGAGTGAGATCCGCACGAGAGTGGTACAGTAATCCTGTTCTGGAGGTCATATTAATTGACCATGACGAACCTACGAACTATGAGGAAGCGATGATGAGCCCAGATTCCGTGAAATGGCTTGAGGCCATGAAATCTGAGATGGGATCCATGTATGAGAACAAAGTGTGGACTTTGGTTGACTTGCCCGATGATCAGCAAGCCATAGAAAATAAATGGATCTTCAAGAGGAAGACATATGCTGATAGTAGTGTTACTATCTACAAAGCTAGACTTGTCGAAAAAGGTTTTGACAAAGTTCAAGGTGTTGACTACGATGAGATTTTCTCACTCGTAGCGATGCTTAGTCTGTCCGAATCATGTTAGCAAATTGCCACATTTTATGAAATCTGGCAAATGGATGTCAAAACTACATTCCTTAATGGATTTCTTAAAGAAGAGTTGTATATGATGCAACCAGAAGATTTTGTCGATCCTAAAGGTGCTAACAAAATGTGCAAGCTCCAGCGATCCATCTATGGACTGGTGCAAGCATCTCAGAGTTGGAATATACGCTTTGAAGAGTTGATCACAGCATATAGTTTTATACAGACTTGTGGTGAAGCCTGTATTTACAAGAAAGTGAGTGGGAGCACTACAACATTTCTGATAAATATATGTGAATGACATATTGTTGATCGGAAATAATGTAGAATTTTCTGGAAAGCATAAAGGAGTATTTGAAAGGAGTTTTTCAAATAAAGACCTCGGTGAAGCTACTTACATATTGAGCATCAAGATCTATAGAGATAGATCAAGACACTTGATAAGTTTTTTCAATGAGTACATAACTTGACAAGATTTTGAAGTAGTTCAAAATGGAACAGTCAAAGAAAGAGTTCTTACCTGTGTTACAAGGTGTGAAATTGAGTAAGACTCAAAGCCCGACCATGGCAAAAGATAGAAAGAGAATGAAAGTCATTCCCTATGCCTCAACCATAGTTTCTATAAAGTATGCCATGCTATGTACTAGATCTATTGTATACCCTACACTGAATTTAGCAAGGGAGTACAATAGTGAACTAGGAGTAGCTCACTCGACAATGGTCAAAATTATCCTTAGTGGAATAAGGATAAGTTTCTCGATTATGGAGGTGACAAAAGGTTCGTCGTAAAGGGTTACGTTGATGCAAATTTTGACACTGATCCAGATGACTCTAAGTCTCAATCTAGATACATTTTGAAAGTGGGAGCAATTAGCTAGAGTAGCTCCGTGCAGAGCATTGTTGACATAGAAATTTGCAAAATACATACGGATCTGAATGTGGCAGACCCGTAGACTAAACTTCTCTCACAAGAAAAACATGATCACACCTTAGTACTCTTTGGGTGTTAATCACATAGCGATGTGAACTAGATTATTGACTCTAGTAAACCCTTTGGGTGTTGGTCACATGACGATGTGAACTATGGCTGTTAATCACATGGTGATGTGAACTATTGGTGTTAAATCACATGGCAATGTGAACTAGATTATTGACTCTAGTGCAAGTGGGATACTGGAGGAAATATGCCCTAGAGGCAATAATAAAGTTATTATTTATTTCCTTATTTCATGATAAATGTTTATTATTCATGCTAGAATTGTATTAACCGGAACATAATACATGTGTGAATACATAGACAAACATAGTGTCACTAGTATGCCTCTACTTGACTAGCTCATTAACCAAAGATGGTTAAGTTTCCTAACCATATACATGAGTTGTCATTTGATTAATGGGATCACATCATCAGGAGAATGATGTGATTGACTTGACCCATTCCGTTAGCTTAGCACTTGATCGTTTAGTATGTTGCTATTGCTTTCTTCATGACTTATACATGTTCCTATGACTATGAGATTATGCAACTCCCGTTTACCAGAGGAACACTTTGTGTGCTACCAAACGTCACAACGTAACTGGGTGATTATAAAGGAGCTCTACAGGTGTCTCCGAAGGTACTTATTGAGTTGGTGTATTTCGAGATTAGGATATCTCACTCCGATCGTCGGAGAGGTATCTCTGGGCCCACTCGGTAATGCACATCACTATAAGCCTTGCAAGCATTGTAACTAATGAGTTAGTTACAGGATGATGTATTACAGAACGAGTAAAGAGACTTGTCGGTAACGAGATTGAACTAGGTATTGAGATACCGACGATCGAATCTCAGGCAAGTAACATACCGATGACAAAGGGAACAACATATGTTGTTATGCGGTTCGACCGATAAAGATCTTCGTAGAATATGTAGGAGCCAATATGGGCATCCAGGTTCCGCTATTGGTTATTGACCAGAGAAAGTGTCTCGGTCATGTCTACATACTTCTCGAACCCATAGGGTCCGCACGCTTAACGTGCGTTGACGATATAGTATTTATGAGTTATGTATGTTGGTAACCGAATGTTGTTCGGAGTTCCACATAAGATCACGGACATGACGAGGAACTCCAGAATGGTCCGGAGATAAAGTTTGATATATGGGATAATAGTGTTTGGTCTCTAGAAGGGTTTCGGAATTCACCGGAAGGGGTTCCGGATGTTCCCCGAAATGTTTGGGTACGAGAACACTTTATTTGGGCCAAAGGGGAAAGCCCACAAGGTTTTTGGAAAGCGCAAAAGGAAGTTTTACGGAGTCCAGGGGCCAGACGCCAGGACGCCCTGGAGTCCGAGAAGGACTCTTGCCTTTCGGGTGAAACCGACTTTGTGGAGGCTTTTACTCCAAGTTTCGACCCCAAGGCTCAACATATAAATAGAGGGGTAGGGCTAGCACCCAAGACACATCAAGAAACACCAAGCCGTGTGCCAGCAACCACGTCCCCTCTAGTTTATCCTCCATCATAGTTTTCGTAGTGCTTAGGCGAAGCCCTGCGGAGATTGTTCTTCACCAAGACCGTCACCACGCCGTCGTGCTTCCGAAACTCATCTACTACTTCACCCCTCTTGCTGGATCGAGAAGGCGAGGACGTCATCGAGCTGAACGTGTGCTGAACGCGGAGGTGCCGTACGTTCGGTACTTGATCGGGACGGATCGTGAAGGTGTACGACTACATCAACCGCATTGATAAATGCTTCCGCTTTCGGTCTACGAGGGTACGTAGACATACTCTCCCCTCTCGTTGCTATGCATCACCATGATCTTGCGTGTGCGTAGGATTTTTTTTGAAATTACTACGTTCCCCAACAGTCATTCCAGGCGTAGAGGCCCGTTGTACGGGCTCAATCATATTAGAGGTTTTCTTCGGATCTCTGGACAACTTCCGAAGCGAGGAGTTAGTTTTCGATATTGTCCCATTCCGCAGCGGCTATCATGCACTACTCGGACGAACTGCGTTTGCTCGATTCAACGCAGTGCCACACTATGCTTATCTCAAGCTCAAGATGCCTGGCCCACACGGCGTCAAAATAGTCAATGGCAACACGGAACGCTCTCTCCGTATAGAAGAGCACACAGCTGCCCTGGCAGCAGAAGTACAAAGCGGCCTTCTCAAGCAAAACCTTCATTCGGATGCCGAGCCTTCAGACAACGTTAAGAGGGTCCGAACTACTCTGCAACAGGAGAGCTCGGCTCGTCAGGAGCTCGACTAGCAATCTGGCCTCCGTCTCAGTCCCGATCAAGCGGTGGCATGCGCGTCGTGCGTACATAACTACGCACTCAAAATTCCATTGGCATCGACGGAGGCACAGCTAGCCTGTGATCCATGGCACGACATCAGATACAGACATACTTTCACTTCTGCTTGTTTTGTTGCAGATTTTAATCCTACAGGCCCCATCGGGTGGTCTGGTTATCGGTCCTCTTGAAGGATAAATACACCAAGATGGCGGGGAGCGCAGACATACGGGGACTTTCTAGGTGATTCCGTTAACGATAACTCTACCTATCTTCTAGGACCCACATGCAGCTCTCCCCTGGTTTCGGCATGTTAAATAGCCTGTTGCTTATTGCACTAATTGTATCAATGTGCCTTGACATACTAATTGCATCACAATAAAAATAGTTTGTAGCTGGAGCTGTAGGACCCCAGCTTTTTACCTTTACATCTTTTCTGTTTTCTTTCTCTCTTTTCTTTTTTTCAGTTTCCATATGGATAACCCCATCAGGTAGCACCCGTACACTTTGGTACGTCTTGATGTTTGCCAGGGGCTTTATAGCACCCCACATTACAGCAACAAAAGTTCGAACACTTCTTATAAGTATAGTTCGGCACCCCGAATTTAGCATTATATGCATTGGCTCCGAATCATGTCTTTGGTCAATAGTTGGGTTGCCCGGCTCCTGTGCTTGCTACCCTATGTTCCGCTACATCGGCTAGGGTAGTAAAGGGAGAACTACTGCGATTGTGCCCTGGTCTAAACCGGATGAGCACCTCAATAGAGAAAGCCGAAAACTGACTGTCATGATGTGGCGAGAGCTGGTCAGCTGTTCCAAGGTTTCAAATTGTTGGAGGTTTTTCCTCATTTCGCGAAGGATCATACTTCCCGATCAGACGCTGACATCACTCTAGTTCATATACCAGGGGCCGCGCCTATGTTTTATTATAAAACTCCTATGGCTAAGTGAGGGCGTTCAAGCCGTATAGTCTGGTTGCCTGGTTTGTTGCGCTAAAAAACTCCTTCAAGGACCATATAATTGGATCAAGATTGTTTAGATACCATCCCAAACACCTCCATACTACCTACGTGAGGGCAGAAGCCGACGACTGGCCAACCCTCAGATTTCATACAACACGGCCGCACAGGAGGACACAATCAAAACATAAATTATATTACAAAGCGGATTTGTTGTCATCATACAAGAAAAAATACGAGTGTTTTCACTCGAAAATAATGTCCTGCCCGCACTACGTGGCTACAATACGAGGCCCCTCTAGGACATCCGCAAAATAGCGCTCGGGTGTACGGTGCTCCTTGCCCTTCAGCGGCCCCTTGGTCAGCTCGACGGCGTCCATCTTCGCCCACCACATCTTGCAGCGAGCAAAGGACATTCGGGCACCTTCAATACAGACCGACCGCTTTACGACCTCAAGACGCGGGCAGGCACTAATAAGCCGCTTCACAAGCCCGAAGTAGCTGCTGGGTACCGGTGCGGCAGGCCATAGCCGGACTATCAGGTCCCTCATGGCCAGCTTGGTTGCCTTGTGTAGCTCGACCAACTATTTCAGCTGGTCGCTGAAGGATAGCGGATGTTCTGGTCCAAGATATTGAGACCAGAATAGCTTCTCCGTCGAACTCCCTTCCTCGGCTCGATAGAATTCAGCAGCATCGGATACGCTGCGCGGCAAACCCGTAAACGCCCCTGTAGAGCACCAAATTCAGTAAGTAAAAGGAGCGTCTCCTTCACAGACTTGCTTTGCATAATGAAAGCCTTACCTGCCGCGATCTTCTTAGCCGCCTGGAGTTCCTGAAGGGCGCTCTGGGCCTCGGCTCGAGCCTCTTGTGTGCTCTGGCGGGCCTTCGCAAGTTTGGACGCCTGCGTCTTAGAATCACGCTCCAGGGACTCGTACTTCTTGACGGCATTGATGACCCACAAGTATAGGGGATCTATCATAGTCCATTCGATAAGTAAGAGGGTCGAACCCAACGAGGAGCAGAAGGAAATGATAAGCGGTTTCCAGCAAGGTATTCTCTGCAAGTACTGAAATAAGTGGTAACAGATAGTTTTGTGATAAGATAATTTGTAACGAGAAACAAGTAGCAAAAGTAAATAAGGTGCAGCAAGGTGGCCCAATCCTTTTTGTAGCAAAGGACAAGCCTGGACAAACTCTTATATGATGTAAAGCGCTCCCGAGGACACATGGGAATATCGTCAAGCTAGTTTTCATCACGTTCATATGATTCGCGTTCGGTACTTTGATAATTTGGTACATGGGTGGACCGGTGCTTGGGTACTGCCCTTACTTGGACAAGCATCCCACTTATGATTAACCTCTATTGCAAGCATCCACAACTACAACAAAAGTATTAAGGTAAACCTAACCATAGCATGAAACATATGGATCCAAATCAGCCCCTTACGAAGCAACGCATAAACTAGGGTTTAAGCTTCTGTCACTCTAGCAACCCATAATCTACTTATTACTTCCCAATGCCTTCCTCTAGGCCCAAATAATGGTGAAGTGTCATGTAGTCGACGTTCACATAACACCACTAGAGGAGAGACAACATACATCTCATCAAAATATCGAACGAATACCAAATTCACATGACTACTAATAGCAAGACTTCTCCCATGTCCTCAGGAACAAAAGTAACTACTCACAAAGCATAAACATGTTCATAATTAGAGGGGTGTTAATATGCATATAGGATCTGAACATATGATCTTCCACCAATTGAACCAACTAGCATCAACTACAAGGAGTAATTAACACTACTAGCAACCTACTAGCACCAATCCTGGACTTGGAGACAAGAATTGGATACAAGAGATGAACTAGGGTTTTGAGATGAGATGGTGCTGATGAAGATGTTGATGGAGATTGCCCTCTCCCGATGAGAGGAGGGTTGGTGATGACGATGGCGATGATTTCCCCCTCTGGGAGGGAAGTTTCCCCGGCAGAACAGCTCCGCCAGAACCCTAGATTAGTTCCGCCTCGTGGCAGCGGAGTTTCGTCCGAGAAGATGGCTTATGATTTTTTCCCATCGAAAGACTCCATATAGCAGAAGATGGTCACCGGAGGGCCACCAGGGGGCCCACGAGGTAGGGGGGCGCACCCGGGGGGTAGGGCGCGCCCCCACCCTCGTGGGCAGGGTGTGCCCCCTGGTGAAGTTCTTGCTCTTAGTATTTTTTATATATTTGGAAAACATCTTCCGTGAAGTTTCAGGACTTTTGTAGCTGTGCAGAATAGGTCTCTAATATTTGCTCCTTTTCCAGCCCAGAATCCCAGCTGCCGGCATTCTCCCTCTTTATGTACACCTTGTAAAATAAGAGAGAATAGGCATAAGTATTGTGACATAATGTGTAATAACAGCCCATAATGCAATAAATATTGATATAAAAGGATGATGCAAAGTGGACGTATCAACTCCACCAAGCTTAGACCTCGCTTGTCCTCAAGCGAAAAGCTGAAATCGAAAAATATGTCCACATGTTTAGAGATAGAGGTGTCGATAAAAATAAAATACGGACATGAGGGCATCATGATCAATCTTAGAACAAAAACTTATATAATTCTTGTCATATAATCTCTAATGCTAGAGTAATAATTCAATCACAATATCAAGTATGAATCTTAAACTTCATTGAAAACTAACAAACTATAATCTCAGTCATTGAAGCAATTGCAATTTATCATAACATAGGAAAGAGTCAATGTATAAGAGCTTTTCAGCAAGTCCACATACTCAACTATCATATAATCTTTCACAATTGCTGACACTCACGCAATACTTATGGGTATGGAGTTTTAATCGGACACAGAGAAAGATAGGGGCTTATAGCTTTGCCTCCCAACGTTTTACCTCAAGGGTAATGTCAACAGTAATAGTTCATGAAAACTCACATCCAATTAGCCATATATACCAGGATCTTTCCAACATACTATGCTTGCCAAAGGAATAAAATGTAAAAAGGAAAGGTGAAGATCACCATGACTCTTATGCAGGGTAGGAGATAAAAGTAAAAGATAGGCCCTTCGCAGAGGGAAGCAGAGGTTGTCATGCGCTTTTATTGTTGGATGCACAAAATCTTAATGCGAAAGAACGTCACTTTATATTACCACCTGTGATGTGGACCTTTATTATGCAGTATGTCGCTTTTATTACTTCCATATCACACGATCGTATAAAGCTTATTTCCTCCACACCAATCAATCATACATATTTAGAGAGCAATTTTTATTGCTTGCACCGATGACAACTTACTTGATGGATCTTACTCAATCCATAGGTAGATATGGGGGACTCTTATGGCAAGACTGGTTTAAGGGTATTTGGAAGCACAAGTAGTATCTCTACTTGGTGCAATGAATTTGGCTAGCATGAGGGGGAAAGGAAAGTTCATCATGTTGGAAGATCCAAGACAATATAATTCATCTCAGATGTAAGAAAACATAACCCATTACGTTGTCTTCCTTGTCCAATGTCAACTCTTTTGCATGTCATATTTTAATGAGTGCTCACAATCATAAAAGATGTCCAAGATAGTATATCTATATGTGAAGACCTCTCTTTCCTTATTACTTCCTATTAATTGCAACGATGACCAAAACTATGCTTGCCAACTCTCAACAACTGTTATTCATCATACTTTTTCTATGTGAGCTCATTACTCTCCATGAGACTCACATGATCTCTTTGTTTCTTTTTATTTCTTTCTCTTTTCTTTTATTCACTTAGGATCATGGCAAAATAATCAAGCCCTTGACTCAACACTAATCTTTATTATATAGCTCATGGACTCGATTACATAGAAGGATAATAAAGCAAACTCACAACTAGATCACACTAAGAACTTTTATTCTACTAGATCAAGATATTACCAAAAGGATCGAACTAAGAAAAATGGTAAAGATAAAAGTGATGGTGATACGATACCGGGGCACTCCCCCAAGCTTGGCAGTTGCCAAGTGGAGTGCCCATACCAGATACTCAATTCTTCTTTGTTGGTGGAGACGGTGGTGATTTTGTTGATGGCGTAGGCTTCTTCCTTAATTTGCGTTTCAGGACAGAATTTTGGTCCCTTAGGTCCTCGATCTCCTGTTCCAGGCTCATTATCTTTTTGCATAGTTCCTGCTTGTTTTCCTGCAAGAGGCGAAAAGGGATGAACTCAATCTTATGTTTCTTTACTCTATCCGGGGGACTTGACTTTTTGAACTCCACATGCATGTCCCCAGGTTGAGGTAGTGGGACTTCATCTTCATCTGAGCCTGTCTCCTCCTTTCCCTTGGGTTCATAGTCTTCTTCTTCTTCCGTAGTCCAACCACAATGCTCCACATCCCCATAGACCTTAGGATCTGCAAGGTAATCAGCTACATAGCTTTCTCCTTTCGAATCCTGGGACGACATGTTGCTCTGTCTGCAGCAGGACAACTCAAAACAAAGGCAAGAGATTTTTGCGTGATACGGGAGTCAAAACCCCCGGGAGGTTATATAATGAATTTTTACCGACCAAAATACGTACCGTGTACGAAAACGGAGTCCGGAGAGCACACGAGGTAGGGGGGCGCGCCCAGTAGGGTAGGGCGCGCCCTCCACCCTCGTGGAGCACTCGTGTCCTTCCCAGACTACTGCTTACTTTTCTATTTTTCTAAATATTCCAAAACGGAGAAATATTGCCTTAAAAACTGTTTTGGAGTCGGTTTACTTACCGTACCACATACCTATTCCTTTTCGGAGTCTGAAATGTTCCGGAAAGTGTCCCTTATGTATTCCTCCGGGGTTACGGTTTCAATAACATTGATTTCAACATTTATGGGATTACCTGAGATATAGTGTTTGATTCTTTGACCGTTCACCACCTTTGGATTTGTGCCTTCAAAGTTGTTGATTTTTATGGCACCGGAACGGTAGACCTCCTCAATAACGTAAGGGCCTTCCCATTTAGAGAGAAGTTTTCCTGCAAAAAATCTTAAATGAGAGTTGTATAGCAATACATAATCACCTATATTAAACTCACGCTTTTGTATCCTTTTGTCATGCCATCTTTTAAATTTTCCTTTAAACAACTTGGCGTTTTCGTAGGCTTGGGTTCTCCATTCATCAAGTGAGCTAATATCAAATAACCTCTTCTCACCGGCAAGTTTAAAATCATAATTAAGTTCTTTAATAGCCCAATAAGCCTTGTGTTCTAGTTCGAGAGGTAAGTGACATGCTTTTCCATAGACCATTTTATACGGAGACATACCAATAGGATTTTTATATGCAGTTCTATAGGCCCATAATGCATCATCAAGTTTCTTGGAACAATTCTTTCTATACCTATTAACAGTCTTTTGCAAAATTAATTTGAGTTCTCTATTACTCAATTCTACTTGACCACTAGACTAAGGGTGATAAGGAGATGCAATTCTATGATTAACATCATATTTAGCAAGCATTTTACGGAAAGCACCATGAATAAAATGTGAACCACCATCAGTCATTAAATATCTAGGAACTCCAAATCTTGGAAAAATAACTTCTTTAAGCATTTTAATAGAAGTTTTATGATCAACACTACTAGTTGGAATAACTTCTACCCACTTAGTAACGTAATCAACAACAACTAAAATATGTGTATATCCATTAGAGGAAGGAAAGGGTCCCATATAGTCAAAGCCCCAAACATCAAATGGTTCAATAACAAGTGAATAATTCATAGGCATTTCTTGACGTCTACTAATATTACCAATTATTTGACATTCATCACAAGATAAGTTAAACTTATGGGCATCCTTGAAGAGAGTAGGCCAACAAAAACCAGATTGCAGTACCTTATGTGCAGTCCTATCTCTAGCATGGTGTCCTCCATAAGCTTCGGAGTGACACTTGCGTAGGATCTATTCCTGTTCATGCTCAGGTACACAACGTCTAATAACACCATCTACTCCTTCTTTATAAAGATGTGGGTCATCCCAAAAGTAATGCCTCAAATCATAGAAGAACTTTTTATTTCGCTGGTATGTGAAACTAGGTGGTATAAACTTAGCAACAATGTAATTAGCATAATCAGCATACCATGGAGCAGTATGAGAAGCATTTATGACATTTAATTTCTCATCAGGAAAGCTATCATCAATAGGTAGTGGGTCATCAAGCACATTTTCTAACCTAGACAAGTTGTCTGCAACGGGGTTCTTAGGTCCTTTTCTATCAACAATATGCAAATCAAATTCTTGTAGCAAGAGAACCCATCTAATAAGTCTAGGTTTAGCATCTTTCTTTTCCATAAGATATTTAATAGAAGCATGATTAGTGTGAATAGTTACTTTAGAATCAACAATATAAGGTCTAAACTTATCACAAGAAAATACAACTGCTAAGAATTCTTTTTGAGTAGTAGCATAATTTCTTTGAGCATTGTCTAGAGTTTTACTAGCATATTGAATAACATTTAGTTTCTTATCAACCCTTTGTCCTAGAACAGCACCTACAGCATAATCACTAGCATCACACATAATTTCAAAGGGTAAATTCCAATCATGTGGCTGAACAATAGGTGTAGAGATCAATGATTTCTTAAGTATTTCAAATGCCTCTACACAATCATCATCAAAGATAAATGGTATATCTTTTTGTAATAAATTAGTCAGAGGCCGAGAGATTTTTGAGAAGTCCTTAATGAACCTCCTATAAAAACCGGCATGACCAAGGAAACTTGTTATACCTTTGATGTACTTGGGACATGGCATCTTTTCAATAGCATCAACCTTGGCTTTATCAACTTCAATACCTCTTTCAGAAACTTTATGCCCCAAGACAATACCTTCATTAACCATAAAGTGGCACTTTTCCCAATTCAAGACAAGATTAGTTTCTTCACATCTCTGCAAAATTCAATCAAGGTTGCTCAAGCAATCATCAAAAGATGATCCATAGACGGAAAAGTCGTCCATGAAAACCTCACAAATATTTTCACAAAAGTCAGAGAATATAGCCATCATGCATCTTTGAAAGGTAGCAGGTGCATTACATAAACCAAAAGGAATACGTCTATAAGCAAAAGTACCAAAAGGGCATGTAAAAGTAGTCTTTGATTGATATTTGGCTGACACAGGTATTTGAGAGAAACCAGAATAACCATCTAGAAAGCAAAAATGTGTATGTTTGGACAATCTTTCTAGCATTTGATCAATAAAATGTAAGGGGTAATGATCCTTTTTAGTGGCCTTATTTGATTTGCGGAAATCAATTACCATCCTATAACCTATAATAATTCTTTGAGGAATCAATTCATCTTTATCATTAGGAACATCAGTAATATCTCCCTTCTTAGGGACACAATGGACATGGCTTACCCATTGATTATAAACAACGGGATAAATTATACCTGCCTCAAGGAGCTTTAGTATCTCCTTTCTTACCACTTATTTCATTTTAGGATTCAGCCAACGTTGATGATCACGAACTGGTTTAGCATCTTCTTCCAAATTAATTTTATGTTGACATAGAGTGGGACTAATGCCCTTAAGATCATCAAGAGCATACCCAATAGCAGCGCGGTGCTTCTTCAGAGTTTTTAATAATCTCTCTTCCTCATGCTCTAAAAGGTTAGCACTAATAATAATAGGATATATCTTTTTCTCATCAAGATAAGCATATTTAAGAGTATCAGGTAACAGTTTAAGCTCGAACACGGGATCACCCTTGGGTGGAGGAGGATCCCCTAGGATTTCAACAGGTAAATTGTTTTTCCAGAATAGGTTCCTGTTTAAAGAATACTTCATCTAATTCCCTTCTTTCATTCATAAACATATCATTTTCATGGTCTAGCAAGTATTGTTCTAAAGGATCACTAGGAGGTACGTCAATAGAAGCAAGACCAATAATTTCATCCTTACTAGGTGATTCTTCTTCACGGCGTTGTCTACTAAATTTAGAAAAATTAAATTCATGAGTCATATCATCTAAACCGATAGTAACAACATCTCTTTTGCAATCTACAATAGCATTAACAATATTTAAGAAGGGTCTACCAAATATAATGGGACAAAAGTTATCTTGTGGGGAACCAAGAACAAGACAATCAGCAGGATATTTAGTTTTCCCACACAAGACTTCAACATCTCTAACAATTCCCATTGGTGAAATAGTATCTCTATTGGCAAGTTTAATTGTGACATCAATATCTTCCATCTCAGCAGGTGCAATATCATGCATAACTTCTTTGTATAAGGAATAAGGTATTGCACTAGCACTACCACCCATATCACATAAGGCATGATAACAATGATCTCCTATTTTAACAGAAATAATAGGCATGCCTACCACAGGTCTAGGTTTATCTTTATCACGGGGTTTAGCAATTCTAGCAGTTTCATCATAGAAATAAATAACATGCTCATCAATATTATCAGATAAGAGATCTTTAACGATATCAATATTAGGTTCAACTTTAACTTTCTCAGGAGGTGTATATGTTTTAATATTGCTTTTACGAACCACAGTTGAAGCTTTAGCATGATCCTTTATCCTAACAGGGAAAGGTGGTTTCTCAACATAAGAAGTAGGAACAATAGGATCATTATAAGTGATAGTCTTTTCTTCAACTTTAATAGGTGCAGCTACTTTTACTTCTATGGGAGGATGATATTTAAACCACTTCTCCTTGGGGAGATCAACATAGGCAGCAAAAGATTCACAGAAAGAAGCTACTATCTCAGAGTCAAGCCCATATTTAGTGCTAAATTTACGAAAAATATTGGTATCCATAAAATATTTAACACAATCAAAACTAGGTGTCATACCTAACTCCTTACCATTGTCGAGGTCCCAATCTTCAGAGTTGTGTTTAATTCTTTCCAATAAATCCCATTTGAATTCAATAGTCTTCATCATAAAAGAGCCAGCACAAGAAGTGTCAAGCATGGTGCGATTGTTACCAGAAAGCCGAGCATAAATTTTTTGAATAATCATTTCTCTTGAGAGCTCATGATTGGGGCATGAATATAACATTGATTTAAGCCTCCTCCAAGCTTGAGCGATGCTTTCTCCTTCGCGAGGCCAAAAATTATATATATAATTGCGATCACGATGAACAAGATGCATAGGATAAAACTTTTGATGAAATTCCAATTTCAATCGTTTATAATTCCAAGACCTCATATCATCACATAGCCTATGCCATGTCGATGCATCTCCCCTCAAAGATAAAGGGAAGACCTTCTTCTTAACAACATCTCCGGGTACACCTGCAAGCTTAAATAATCCACAAACTTCATCCACATATATCAGATGTTCATCACCTAAAAAAGGATTAGCTAGCAGTTTTTCTATCATACCCGAAGGAACTTCAAAGCAAGCATTTTCATGTTCATTTTCATTTTCAGTAGGTTCAATAGGTTGAGGAGCAACTCTTTGCTCTACTGGTTGGGGTGAAGATACCCCAAACAAGCCCCTCAGAGGATTACTTTCCATGGTAACAAGTGACATTAAATTTCAGCACACTATAGAAATTTTTCCTTACCAAATTCCGCCTACCAAAGGCGCTTCATTCCCTGGCAACGGTGCCAGAAAAGAGTCTTGATGACCCACAAGTATAGGGGATCTATCTAGTCCTTTCGATAAGTAAGAGCGTCGAACCCAACGAGGAGCAGAAGGAAATGATAAGCGGTTTCCAGCAAGGTATTCTCTGCAAGTACTGAAATAAGTGGTAACAGATAGTTTTGTGATAAGATAATTTGTAACGAGAAACAAGTAGCAAAAGTAAATAAGGTGCAGAAAGGTGGCCCAATCCTTTTTGTAGCAAAGGACAAGCCTGGACAAACTCTTATATGATGTAAAGCGCTCCCGAGGACACATGGGAATATTGTCAAGCTAGTTTTCATCACGTTCATATGATTCGCGTTTGGTACTTTGATAATTTGGTACGTGGGTGGACCGGTGCTTGGGTACTGCCCTTACTTGGGACAAGCATCCCACTTATGATTAACCTCTATTGCAAGCATCCAACTACAACAAAAGTATTAAGGTAAACCTAACCATAGCATGAAACATATGGATCCAAATCAGCCCCTTACGAAGCAACGCATAAACTAGGGTTTAAGCTTCTGTCACTCTAGCAACCAATCTACTTATTACTTCCCAATGCCTTCCTCTAGGCCCAAATAATGGTGAAGTGTCATGTAGTCGACGTTCACATAACACCACTAGAGGAGAGACAACATACATCTCATCAAAATATCGAACGAATACCAAATTCACATGACTACTAATAGCAAGACTTCTCCCATGTCCTCAGGAACAAAATAACTACTCACAAAGCATAAACATGTTCATAATCAGAGGGGTATTAATATATATGGATCTGAACATATGATCTTCCACCAATTAAACCAACTAGCATCAACTACAAGGAGTAATTAACACTACTAGCAACCTACTAGCACCAATCCCGGACTTGGAGACAAGAATTGGATACAAGAGATGAACTAGGGTTTTGAGATGAGATGGTGCTGATGAAGATGTTGATGGAGATTGCCCTCTCCCGATGAGAGGAGGGTTGGTGATGACGATGGCGATGATTTCCCCCTCCGGGAGGGAAGTTTCCCCGGCAGAACAGCTCCGCCAGAACCCTAGATTAGTTCCGCCTCGTGGCAGCGGAGTTTCGTCCGAGAAGATGGCTTATGATTTTTTCCCATCAAAAGACTCCATATAGCAGAAGATGGTCACCGGAGGGCCACCAGGGGGCCCACAAGGCAGGGGGCGCGCCCTACAGGGCGCGCCCCCACCCTCGTGGGCAGGAAGTGGCCCCCTGGTGAAGTTCTTGTTCTTAGTATTTTTTATATATTTGGAAAACATCTTCCGTGAAGTTTCAGGACTTTTGGAGCTGTGCAGAATAGGTCTCTAATATTTGCTCCTTTTCCAGCCTAGAATCCCAGCTGCCGGCATTCCCCCTCTTTATGTAAACCTTGTAAAATAAGAGAGAATAGGCATAAGTATTGTGACATAATGTGTAATAATAGTCCATAATGCAATAAATATTGATATAAAAGCATGAGGCAAAGTGGACGTATCAGGCATCCTGAAGCTCTTGCCGAACCTCGCTGACCCGGGCCTCATGCTTTACACGTATAGCGTGTTCCTTGGCCGCTTTGTCTTCGGCCTAGGCTAATGCCTTCTTGAGGGCCGCCAACTCGGTCGTGGCCCCTAGCATAGTCCATGACACTTTAGTCAGTACTAAGTATTCATCCTTCCTAATATACACACATAGGTTACTGCATACCCTGGCTGTCCTCCAGCTGCTTCTTCACAAGGCTGAGCTCTTCCTCGGCCCGCTCCAGGCTCCGCTTCAGTTTGGAGATGATAACCCACAAGTATAGGGGATCACAAAAGCTTTCGAGGGTAGAGTATTCAACCCAAATTTGTTGATTCTACACAAGGGGAGACAAAGAATATTCTCAAGTATTAGCAGCTGAGTTGTCAATTCAACCACACCTGGAAACTTAGTATCTGCAGCAAAATGTTTAGTAGCAAAGTAATATGATAGTGGTGGTAGCGGCAACAAAAGTAAAGACAACAAAAGTAATCTTTTTGGTATTTTGTAGTGATTGTAACAGTAGCAGCGGGAAAGTAAATAAGCGAGAACCAGTATATGGAAAACTCGTAGGCACGGGATCAGTGATGGATAATTATGCCAGATGCGGTTCATCATGTAACAGTCATAACATAGGGTGACACAGAACTAGCTCCAATTCATCAATGTAATGTAGGCATGTATTCCGTATATAGTCATACATGCTTATGGAAAAGAACTTGCATGACATCTTTTGTCCTACCCTCCCGTGGCAGCGGGGTCCTATTGGAAACTAAGGGATATTAAGGCCTCCTTTTAATAGAGAATCGGAACAAAGCATTAGCACATAGTGAATACATGAACTCCTCAAACTATGGTCATCACCGGGAGTGGTCCCGATTATTGTCACTTCGGGGTTACCGGATCATAACACATAGTAGGTGACTATAGACTTACAAGATAGGATCAAGAACTCACATATATTCATGAAAACATAATAGGTTCAGATCTGAAATCATGGTACTCGGGCCCTAGTGACAAGCATTAAGCATAGCAAAGTCATAGCAACATCAATCTCAGAACATAATGGATACTAGGGATGAAACCCTAACAAAACTAACTCGATTACATGATAAATCTCATCCAACCCATCACCGTCCAGCAAGCCTACAATTGGATTACTCACGCACGGCGGTGAGCATCATGAAATTGGTGATGGAGGATGGTTGATGATGACGACGACGACGGATCCCCCTCTCCGGAGCCCCGAACGGACTCCAGATCAGCCCTCCCGAGAGGTTTTAGGGCTTGGCGGCGGCTTCGTATCGTAAAACGCGATGATTTCTTCTCTCTGATTTTTTTCTCACCAAAACTCAATATGTGGAGGTGGAGTCGGAGTCGGAGACGCAACAGGGGGTCCACGAGGTAGGGGGGCGTGCCCTGGGGGGGGGGGCGCCCCCCACCCTCATGAGAAGGGTGTGGGCCCCCTGGTCTTCATCTTTGGTGAGGATTTTTTTTATTTTTTCTAAGATGTTCTGTGGAGTTTCAGGTCATTCCGAGAATATTTGTTTTCTGCACATAAAACAACACCATGGTAATTCTGCTGAAAACAGCGTCAGTCCGGGTTAGTTCCATTCAAATCATACAAGTTAGAGTCCAAAACAAGGGCAAAAGTGTTTGGAAAAGTAGATACGACGGAGACATATCAACTCCCCCAAGCTTAAAGCCTTGCTTGTCCTCAAGCAATTCAGTTGACAATCTGAAAGAAATAAAGAAAAACTTTTACAAACTCTGTTTGCTCTTGTTGTTGTAACTATGTCAAGCCAGCATTCAAGTTTTTAGCATAGATCATAACTAACCACACTTGCAATAATTCTCAGGTCTCATCATTACTCATATCAATAGCATAATCAACTAGCAATTCATAATAATAAATCTCGGATGACAACACTTTCTCAAAACAATCATAATATGATATAACAAGATGGTATCTCGCTAGCCCTTTTTGAGACCGCAAAACATAAATGCAGAGCACCTTTAAAGATCAAGGACTGACTAGATATTGTAATTCATGGTAAAAGAGATCCAATCATAGTCATACCCAATATAAATTAACAGTGATGAATGCAAATGACGGCTGTGCTCTCCAGCTAGTGCTTTTTAATAAGAGGGTGATGACTCAACATAAAAGTAAATGGATAGGCCCTTCCCAGAGGGAAGCAGGGATTTGTAGAGGTGCCAGAGCTCAGTTTTGCAATAGAGACAAATTGTATTTTGAGCGGTATACTTTCATTGTCAACGTAACAACTAAGAGATGGCGATATCTTCCATGCTAAACACATTATAGGCGGTTCCCAAACAGAATGGTAAAGTTTATACTCCCCTCCACCAACAAGCATCAATCATGGCTTGCTCGAAACAACAAGTGCCTCCAACATACATCAGGTCCTAGGGGGAGTTTTGTTTGCAATTAATTTTGATTTAGTTTGCATAAATCATGGGACTGGGCATCCTGGTGACCAACCATTTTCTCGTGAGTGAGGAGCGGAGTCCACTCCTCTTGAGAATAACCCGCCTAACACGGAAGATAAGGACAACCTTTGTTGATACATGAGCTATTCGAGCATACAAAACAGAATGTTTATTTGAAGGTTTAGAGTTTGGCACATACAAATTTACTTGGAACGGCAGGTAGATACCGCATATAGGAAGGTATAGTGGACTCATCTGGAATAACTTTGGGGTTTAAGGGATTGGATGCACAAGCAGTATTCCCGCTTAGTACAAGTGAAGGCTAGCAAAAGACTGGGAAGCGACCAACTAGAGAGCGACAATAGCCATGTACATGCATTAAAATTAATAAACATTGGATGCAAGCATGAGTAGGATATAATCCACCATGAACATAAATATCATGAAGGCTATGTTGATTTTGTTTCAACTACATGCGTGAACATGTGCCAAGTCAAGTCACTTAAATCATTCAAAAGAGGATACCACCCCATCATACCACATCATAATCATCTCAATAGCATGTTGGCATACAAGGTAAATCATTATAACTCATAGCTAATCAAGCATGGCACAAGCAACTCTGATCTCTAATTGTCATTGCAAACATGTTTATTCATAATAAGCTGAATCAAGAACGACGGGCTCATCATATTTACAAAAACAAAAGAGGTCGAGTTCATACCAGCTTTTCTCATCTCAGTCAGTCCATCATATATCATCATAATTGCCTTTCACTTGCATGACCGAATGGTGTGAATAATAATAAGAGTGCACGTGCATTGGACTAAGCTGGAATCTGCGAGCATTTAATAAACATGAGAAGACAAGGCAATATGGGCTCTTGGTTAAATCAACAATAATGCATATAAGAGCCACTTCAACAATTTAATCATGGTCTTCTCCTACTGACCCCCAAAGAAAAGAAAAGAAATAAAACTATTTACACGGGAAAGCACCCAACAAGTGAAAGAAGAACGGGAAATATTTTTGGGTTTTCTTTTTTTCATTATTACTACTATAGCAGAAAAATAAACTACTACTAATTTTTTGTTTGTTTTTCTTAAGGTTTAACAAACACACAAGAAGAAAGCAGGAAAAAGAAAATAAACTAGCATGGATATTACAATGAAAAAGTATGAGCACCGACATCTAGCAATGAGTGTGTGTGAACGTAAATGTAATGTCGGTGAGAAATACGTACTCCCCCAAGCTTAGGCTTTTGGCCTAAGTTAGTCTATGGCCACGGCTGGCCTGGCGGATATCCATAATAATAGTTGTTGGGGTCGTACTGTGATGAGGAGGAATAGTTGGGATCATACTGTGAAGAAGAAGACTCTGAGTGCCACTGGCTGACAGTCATCTCTGGATCCCAAGAATAAACAGATTGTTGTGGAGGCTCATCTTGTGGTTCCTATTCTGGCTCCTCGACTAGTGCAGGGTTCCAGTAGCCGTGAATAGCCATCAACGGAACATGGTACGTGCCTACAGTCAAATCAAACAAAGAAGGAGCAGGCAAGGTAATAGTCTCAGGATGATGTTTATTAAAGAACAATTGATATTTAAGCTCCCTTGCCCTATTTTTAACAATAAAATCATGTGCCACCATACTTTTATGATCTAGATAAACACGAGGCAGCACCTTTTCTTCCTTCTCAGCATGCCTAATAGGTATGTTAAAATGTGCGGCTAGGCGTGTGGCATAGATGCCTCCAAAGATGGGGCCCTTAGTACGGTTCATATTTAACCGTCTAGCAATAATACCGCCCAAACTAAAAGTGTTATCACTGTACAAACCTTGGAGCAGAATAATTAAATCAGGGATGCTCAGGTTTCCAGAATTTCCGCGTCCAATTAAACAACGACTAGCAAATAATGCAAAGTAACGCAAAACAGGAAAATGTATGCTAGTGATTCGTGCATCGGAAACCTTTCTGGTTTCTCCTACAGTGATATTATCAATAAACCCAGCCACATCATCATGATGTGGTTCTTCTGTCTTGCCCTCAAAAGGGACTAAACAAATCTGACAGAAATCATAAAGTGACATTTCCTTATGCTCATCATATAAATGAAACTCCACCGTAGGTGGTGAGTCCCTAGAATGAAAATGAAAGTTTTGCACAAAGGTACTTGTAAGTAAGAGATACTGATTGCATTGGTCGTGGAGGAAAGCGGTGAGGCCTGCATTGTGAGCCAATTCATGAAAATCTTCATAGATACCGGCTGCTCTCAAGAAATCATTAGAAGGCCATTCACACGCCCGAATCTCCGCGGTGCGTGGCAAATTATACTTAGGCTTCGGTGCCTTTTCCTTCGAGCTTTGGCTCGATGAGCCCCTCAATAATCTCCTCATCATTTTCTGATTTTTTTTGAAATTTTTAGTAACTTCAAAATAAAAGTGAACCAAACTCAATAAAACTGATAGCAACTACTCCTACAAGTGCCTAGAGCCTATATCAAGCACTAGAACTACTTGGAACCATATAAATTTGACATGCAAGCTCAAGAACATGGTCACCTATGCAGCACAAATTTGCAAAGAATAAAGCACTGGAACAAAAACTAATTGGACCAATGGAGGAGTCACATACCAAGGAATAATCTCCCCAAGCAGTTTTGCGAGAGGTGCTTTGAGCAAGGAGATCAAAAATCGCATCAGAAGTGGCTGGAACTCGTGCTTGAGTTGGTTTTTCGGGTTTGTGTGAGATAGAGGAAGAAGATGGGTGCTGAGATAAGTGGAGGAGGGCCACCGTGGGCCCACGAGGCAGGGGCGCGCCCTATAGGGGGGGGGCGCCCACCACCCTCGTGGCCAGGTGGCAGCTCCTCCCATGGTAATTTTTGCACAGTAAATCCTCAAATATTCCCGAAAAATAATATTAAATTGGCATGGCATTCTGAGGACTTTTATTATCGGGATATTTTTATATTGCACAGATAAGTTAGGAAACAGACAGAAAATACTATTTTTACTTTATTTAATATAAATAACAGAAAATATAGAGAGGGTACAGAAGGTTGTTCTTCTAGTTTCATCCATCTCATGCTCATCAAAAAGAATCCACTAACAAGGTTGATCAAGTCTTGTTAACAAACTCATTCCGATAATCATGAAACCGGAGAAATTTCGAATAACACTAAGTTACCTCAACGGGGATATGCACATCCCCAATAATAAGAATATCATATTTCTTCTTGACAGTAGGAAGAGGAAATTCAAAACCTCCAAATATAATCGATGGAATTTTTCCAATAGAGTTGATACTATGAACTTGAGGTTGTTTCCTCGGAAAGTGTACCGTATGCTCATTACCATTAACATGAAAAGTGACATTGCCTTTGTTGCAATCAATAACAGCCCCTGCAGTATTAAGAAAAGGTCTTCCAAGAATAATAGACATACTATCATCCTCAAGAATATCAAGTATAACAAAGTCCATTAAAATAGCAACATTTGCAACCACAACAGGCACATCCTCACAGATACCGACAGGTATAGCAGTTGATTTATCGGCCATTTGCAAAGATATTTCAATAGGTGTCAGCTTATTCAAGTCAAGTCTACGATATAAAGAGAGAGGCATAACACTAACACCGGCTCCAAGATCACATAAAGCAGTTTTAATATAATTCCTTTTAATGGAGCAAGGTATAGTAGGTACTCCGGGGTCTCCAAGTTTCTTTGGTATTCCACCCTTAAAAGTGTAATTAGCAAGCATGGTGGAAATTTCATCTTCCGGTATCTTTCTTTTATTAGTAATGATATCCTTCATATATTTAGCATAAGGATTCGTTTTGAGGACATCAGTTAATCTCATACGCAAAAAGATAGGCCTAATCATTTCAGCAAAGCTCTCAAAATCCTCATCATCCTTTTTCTTGGATGGTTTCAGAGGAAAAGGCATAGGTTTCTGAACCCAAGGTTCCCTTTCTTTACCATGTTTCCTAGCAACAAAGTCTCTTTTATCATAACGTTGATTCTTTGATTGTGGGTTATCAAGATCAACAAGAGGTTCAATTTCCACATCATTGTCATTACTAGGTTGAGCATCATCATGAACATCATCATTAATATTTTTACTAGGTTCATGTTCATTACCAGATTGTGTTTCAGCATCAGACATAGAAATATCATTTGTATTATCAGGTGGTTTAGCAATAGGTTCACTAGAAGTTTGCACAGTTCTATCATTTTTCTTCTTCTTCTTTTTAGAAGAACTAGGAACATCAATATTATTTCTTTGAGAATCTTGCTCGATTCTCTTAGGGTGTCCTTCAGGATACAAAGGTTCCTGAGTCATTCTACCAGTTCTAGTAGCCACTCTAACAGCATAATCATTTTTATTTCTATTCATTTCATCAAGCACTTCTTTTTGAGCCTTAAGTACTTGTTCTACTTGAGTGGTAACCATAGAAGCATGTTTGCTAACAAGTTTAAGTTCACCTTTAATATTAGCCATATAATCACCCAAGCGTCTAATCATATAAGCATTTTCTTTTAATTGTCTACCAAAATAAGCATTGAAGTCATCTTGCTTATACATAAAGTTATCAAACTCATCCAAGCATTGACTAGCAATTTTAGTAGGAGGGACTTCAGCTTTATCATATCTATAGAGAGAATTTACCTTTACTACCTGTGTCGGGATATCGGGATCAGGAGGTTCTTTAGTAAATAAATAATTGAGATCATAGGTTTCTTCAACAGGCGGTATATTAAGACCATGTATTTCTTCAATAGGAGGTAAATTCTTAACGTCTTCAGCTTTAATACCTTTCTATTTCATAGATTTCTTTGCCTCTTGCATATCTTCGGGACTGAGAAATAGAACACCTCTCTTCTTCGGAGTTGGTTTAGGAGGTGCCCAATTATTTTCATTTGTCAACATATTATTCAATATAATTTCAGCTTCATCCGGTGTTCTTTCCCTGAAAAGAGAACCAGCACAACTATCCAGGTAATCTCTGGAAGCATCGGTTAGTCCATTATAAAAGATATCGAGTATTTCAGGTTTCTTAAGAGGATGATCAGGCAAAGCATTAAGTAACTTGAGAAGCCTCCCCCAAGCTTGTGGGAGACTCTCTTCTTTAATTTGCACAAAGTTGTATATTTCTCTCAAAGCAGCTGTGTCTTATGAGCAGGGAAATATTTAGCAGAGAAGTAATAAATCATATCCTGGGGACTACGCACACAACCAGGATCAAGAGAATTAAACCATATCTTAGCATCACCCTTTAATGAGAACAGAAATATTTTGAGTATATAAAAGTAACGCGATCTCTCATCATTAGTGAACAGGGCAGCTATATCATTTAACTTAGTAAGAAGTGCCACAACAGTTTCAGATTCATGGCCATAAAACAGATCAGATTCAACCAAAGTAATTATATCAGGATCAATAGAGAATTCATAATCTTTATCAGGAACACATATAGGTGAAGTAGCAAAAGCAGGGTCGGGTTTCATTCTATCTCTAAGGTATTCTTTGTTCCATTTAATTAATAACCTCTTAAGCTCATATCTATCTTTGCAAGCAAAAATAGCGGCAGAAGATTCCATATCAAAAAGATAACCTTCATGAATAACAGACATATTTTCATCATCACTATCATCATCGTATTCAGATTCAATAATTTCTTTTTCTCTAGCCCTAGCAATTTGTTCATCAAGAAATTCACTAAGGGGCACAGTAGTATCAGGCATAGAAGCAGTTTCATCATAAGTATCATGCATAGAAGAAGTGGCATCATCAATAACATGCGACATATCAGAACGAATAGCAGAAGCATGTGTAGGTGTCGCTAACTTACTCATAACAGAAGCTGAATCAAGTGCAGAGCTAGATGGCAGTTCCTTACCTCCCCTCGTAGTTGAGGGATAGATCTTGGATTTTGGATCTTTTAAGTTCTTCATAGTGTCCAGCAGATATAAATCCCAAGTGACTCAAAGAATAGAGCTATGCTCCCCGGCAACGGCGCCAGAAAAAGGTCTTGATAACCCACAAGTATAGGGGATCGCAACAGCTTTTGAGGGTAGAGTATTCAACCCAAATTTGTTGATTCGACACAAGGGGAGCCAAAGAATATTCTCAAGTATTAGCAGCTGAGTTGTCAATTCAACCACACCTGGAAACTTAGTATCTGCAGCAAAGTGTTTAGTAGCAAAGTAATATGATAGTGGTGGTAGCGGCAACAAAAGTAAAGACAGCAAAAGTAATGTTTTTGGTATTTTGTAGTGATTGTAACAGTAGCAGCGGGGAAGTAAATAAGCGAGAACCAGTATATGGAAAACTCGTAGGCACCGGATCAGTGATGGATAATTATGCCGGATGCGGTTCATCATGTAACAGTCATAACATAGGGTGACACAAAACTAGCTCCAATTAATCAATGTAATGTAGGCATGTATTCCGTATATAGTCATCCGTGCTTATGGAAAAGAACTTGCATGACATCTTTTGTCCTACCCTCCCATGGTAGTGGGGTCCTATTGGAAACTAAGGGATATTAAGGCCTCCTTTTAATAGAGAACCGGAACAAAGCATTAGCACATAGTGAATACATGAACTCCTCAAACTATGGTCATCACCGGGAGTGGTCCCGATTATTGTCACTTCGGGGTTCCCGGATCATAACACATAGTAGGTGACTATAGACTTGCAAGATAGGATCAAGAACTCACATATATTCATGAAAACATAATAGGTTCAGATCTGAAATCATGGCACTCGGGCCCTAGTGACAAGCATTAAGCATAGCAAAGTCATAGCAACATCAATCTCAGAACATAATGGATACTAGGGATCAAACCCTAACAAAACTAACTCGATTACATGATAAATCTCATCCAACCCATCACCGTCCAGCAAGCCTACGATGGGATTACTCACGCATGGCGGTGAGCATCATGAAATTGGTGATGGAGGATGGTTGATGATGACGATGGCGACGAATCCCCCTCTCCGAAGCCCCGAACGGACTCCAGATCAGCCCTCCCGAGAGGTTTTAGGGCTTGGCGGCGGTGTAACGCCCCAGATATACTTTCCATATTTGTATCCAACTCTTGCCGTCTCCGGCGCTAAGTTATATTTATTTCTCGGGTTCGGGTCTTTGTCTCCGTGTTTTGTTTTTCTTTTCGTGCATCTCTTATCATGTCATATCGTGCATTGCATTTGCATACATGTTCATCTCATGCATTCGAGCATTTTCCCCGTTGTCCGTTTTGCATTCCGGCGCTTCGTTCTCCTCCGGTGGCCATTTCTAGCTTTCTTTCATGTGTGGGGTTCAAACATTTCCGGATTGGACCGAGACTTGTCATGCGGCCTTGGTTTACTACCGGTAGACCGCCTGTCAAGTTTCGTATCATTTGGACTTCGTTTGATACTCCAACGGTTAACCGAGGGACCGAAAAGGCCTCGTGTGTGTTGCAGCCCAACACCCCCCAGATTTGGCCCAAAACCCACCAAACTCTTCTCCATGTCCTAGATCGTTCGATCACGATCGCGTGGGCGAAAACCGCACCTCATTTGGACTCTCCTAGCTCCACTTATGCCTATTTAAAGGCCCCCCTTTTTTCGGATCTCGTCTTCCTCCCCGTCCTCCTCCAAAAAAAAACAGATCAAACCCCCCCCACCGACGGACGTGTCCGGATCCGACCGGACAACGTCCGCCCGCCGCCGCCAGTCTACCTGCGCCTGCACGTGGCACCTGCGCCGCCACCGACAGCCCCGGCGCGGAGCCCGAGGCCGCATCGCCGCCGCCCGCTGCCCTCGTCGCCGGCGCCGCCCCGCCGCCGCCCGCATCGGCGCCGGCCGCCGCCGCCTCTCCTCGCCCCCGCACCGCCGGCCCCGCCGCCTCCTCGCCGCGCCGCCGCGGGACGCCGGCGCCGCCGGCGCCGCCGACCGCCGCCGCGCCGGCCTCGCCCCGCCTTGCCGGCCTCCTCCCCAAGCTCCGGCTCCGGCGAGCTCCTCCGGCTGCTACAGTAACTCGGGCGGTGCCTCGGTTTCCGTGCGCTGGATCTGGATCTGGGTTGACCCCCTCTCCCCCGAAACCCTAACTCCCAGATTTTTATGCATTCTTTGACTGCTTGTATCTCCGCAACCGTAGCTCCGTTTTGGGCATATGATATATCAAAATCTTCGCCTCGACATGTACATCATTTCATTCCATTGAATCATTTGCATTTGAGGTCATATTATTGTCCAAAATGCTGTTAGAAGGAGGCTTCGTGAGTTAAATTGCAGATCCGTTAGTTCATCATGCACTTTTGTCATTTTTGCCATGTTTAATCCGTGCATGATATGCCTGTGCCCCTTTGGGATGAATTGTTAAGCATTTTGTCTTCTTTCCAGAGGTGCCACCCATGCATTTTTAGGATGTGTGTGTTGTCTTGTGCAAGCTTGCAAAGAGAGGTACCTGAGATTTGCTAATTTCAGGGACTTGGTGATTTCACTAAGTCTGGGATATTTTAGTTCATGATGCTATATGTCCAGCTTGTTTCCTAGCGATCCGTGCCTATTTTGAGGATGATCAGTAAGGGAGTTTTGATATTATGTTATGCTCTATCCATCCATGTCTTTGTTTGCGTATGTGGAGTGCTCTAGGTTGACTCAATCGAGCTCAACTTTTGCTTCGTTGTTAATCTGGGCAGATCGTCAACTTGTTTGCGATTTTGCCGATGCTACCGTTAGTGTTCCATGCATGCTATGCCTTTGTTCTTGCCATGTGTAGCTATCATATTGTGCCTTCTTGCTGGTTATATGCTTGCCTTGCTATGACTTGCACCATGGTGAGTGCATCGAGCTCGTTTACATGCCTTCGTGAGTTAAATTTCTGCATGTCTCAGTTTTCACCAAGTCTGAAAACTGATTGTGTTCGAGCTATGTTCGTGAGCTCGGTAGAGTATTTTTGTGAACCCTTTTGGCTCAGGTCACTTTGGGTGTTTTGTTAAGCTTGTTGAGTAGCTCCACGCCATGTTCTTACTTTTCATGTTCAGGTCATTTATCATGTTGTTTTGCTGCTCCAAAGAGAGCATCGTGATCTGAAATTTCAGGCTAGTGTTAATTTCACTAAGTCTGGAATCTGTTTTGCATATTCATTTTTGGCATGCTTGTTTGAACCTCTTAATGGATGAATTTGCCTATGGCTCAGTGCTAGTGTTTTGTTAACCATCTTGTTTACATCACTGCCATGTATTTTGTTTTCATGTTTGGTGGCTGTAGCATGTTCATTTCGTTGCATTTAGATGCCTACTTGCTGAAAATCGCAGACCGGTGTCATATCTTAAAACGCTTGCCATTTCCAAACCGTAACTCCGATTCCAATGATCTTTATATCGTTTTCAAGCGATTTCATCCCCTATATCCAGTGGCACCCTTGGAATTCCAAGTTGAGGCCAGGTTCATGCATTTCCTGTCATATCTTGCATTTTGCATCCCGCATCGCATCCCGCATAGCATATCATCATTTCATCATATTGCTTGGTCTTGCACGTGGTTGATTGTATCCTTGTTGCTTGTTTGTCTTGTTGGGTAGAGCCGGGAGACGAGTTCGCTACCGAGGAGCCCGTTGAGTTTGCTTGTGAGGATCCAGTCAACTTTGACAACTGTGCAGGCAAGATGATCATACCCTCGAAATCACTACTATCTTTGCTATGCTAGTTTGCTCGCTCTTTTGCTTTGCCACTGCTACGATGCCTACCACTTGCTTGTCAGCCTCCCAATTGCGTGATTGAACCTCTAACCTACCATTGTCCTAGCAAACCGTTGATTGGCTATGTTACCGCTTTGCTCAGCCCTTCTTATAGCGTTGTTAGTTGTAGGTGAAGATTGGAGCCGTTCCTTGTTGGAACATTTATTTACTTGTTGGGATATCATTATATTGCCATGTTATCTTAATGCATCTATATACTTGGTAAAGGGTGGAAGGCTCGGCCTCTCGCCTAGTGTTTTGTTCCACTCTTGCCGCCCTAGTTTCCGTCATATCGGTGTTATGTTCCCGGATTTTGCGTTCCTTACGCGGTTGGGTTATAATGGGAACCCCTTGATATTTCGCCTTGATTAAAGCTTTTCCAGCAATGCCCAACATTGGTTTTACCATTTGCCACCTAGCCTTTTCTTTCCCTTGGGTTCTGCAGACTCAAGGGTCATCTTATTTAACCCCCCCGGGCCAGTGCTCCTCTGAGTGTTGGTCCAAACCGTCAGCCGCCGGTGGCTACCAGGGGCAACTCTGGGCTGGCCTACTGGAAGTTTAGACAATCTGAGTGTGCCCTGAGAAAGAGATATGTGCAGCTCCTATCGGGATTTGTCGGCACATTCGGGCGGTGTTGCTGGACTTGTTTTACCCTGTCGAAGTGTCTTGAGTTACCGAGATACCGAGTCTGATCGGAATGTTTTGGGAGGAGGTCTATTCCTTCGTTGACCGTGAGAACTTGTCATGGGCTAAGTTGGGACTCCCCTGCAGGGATTGAACTTTCGAAAGCCGTGCCCGCGGTTATGGGCAGATGGGAATTTGTTAATGTCCGGTTGTAGATAACTTAAACCTTAATTAATTAAAACGAATCAACTGCGTGTGTTGCCGTGATGGCCTCTTCTCGGCGGAGTCCGGGAAGTGGACACGGTGTTGGAGTAATGCTTGCGCAGGTTGTTCCTTCTAGTTTCTCGCTCGCGCTTTGCCTCCTCTTCTCGCTCTCCTTTGCGAATAAGTTAGCCACCATATATGCTAGTCGCTTGCTGCAGCTCCACATATACTTGCCTTATCCATTCCTATAAGCTTAAATAGTTTTGATCGCGAGGGTGCGAGATTGCTGAGTCCCTGTGGCTCACAGATACTATAATTCCAGATGCAGGTCCAGGTGATTCCGCTCCAGGTGACGAGTACAAGCTCAAGTGGGAGTTCGACGAGGACTCTCAGCGTTATTATGTTTCCTTTCCCGATGATCACTAGTGGTGCCTGGTTGGGGATCGATTCGGACCTTGTCGCATGTTGGGTTCTTTTCCATTTTGGCGCCGTAGTCGGGCCATGAGTGATTGTTTGATGAATGTTATTTATGTACTCTGATGTGACGTGGCGAGTGTAAGCCAACTATGTTATCTCCCCCTTTTATTATGTATTACATGGGATGTTGTAATGACTGCCTGACTTGCGACATTGCTTTCAATGCGGTTATGTCTCTAAGTCGTGCCTCGACACGTGGGAGCTATAGCCGCATCGAGGGCGTTACAAGTTGGTAATCAGAGCCTTCTCCGACCTTAGGAGCCCCCATTGCTTGATCGTTTTTAGCAGCCGAGTTGTGTCTAGAAAAATGTTTTGAGTCCTTAGGAATTATATATCGGAGAGCTTAGGAATTCTTTTTACTTCCCAGTCTCCTCATCGCTCTGGTAAGGCTTCCTGACGTAGAGTTTTGACTCTTCTCTTGTCAAATTTCACTAAAATTTTTTTTAGGATCACGCGAGTATCTTGGTTTTGTTCCGATGGTTTTGTGACGAGAACATTGTTCTTGGTGCCTCCTGTCTTTAGGGGTTGTGGCAGTGTCCCGGGGAGTTGAGCTCCGAGGTGTTGTCGTCACAATTTTATCGTTGCAATTCTGGTATACTTGAGATATGTGCGCGACATCGAAAATCTCTTTTATGCAGTTCGTTGGTGAGATAACCTCGACGCCACCCAGTACTGGGGCGGGAGTTCGGGAGTATCGCCATAACTTGTATAACGGATGCTTTTCGAAGGTTGAGATAGATGGTTTCCGAAGGTTTCTTGGTTATGTGTTGAAGGATGGATACAGCTGGATGTAGGATTTGCTAGCTTGGGTGAGATATTATGCTTCCCCTGTATCCCCAACACCTGATTGCATAACCGGGAAAATTTCGGGAATTTCATAGGTGGGAATTCAAGTAGCCTTAGGATATCTTTCCGACAGATGTATGATATGAAATTGGGGTTCGACGTCTAGTGGTTCGCCTATTCACGGTCGATTTTACAGTGGTCTCGTTGTGTCTTAAAGAGTCCTTGGCTATGCTGACTCGGGGACGCTTCGTATGTCATGTGCACTGCCTTGTACATGATGGTGCTGTACGATCGAGCCCGTGTAGGTCCCACCACGAAAACTTCGGACGAAATTTCTATCATGTATTTGTTCCGGCTTATTCCGCAAGCCAACCCTTGGTTTTATTTCGAGTTGTGGCATTCGTTTTGCTTCGACGTCATATGTTGATTCCATCCCTCGTTGTTGTACCCCTTCTACCTGATTCTTCGTGGCTTCGCAATTTAGGAATATGTGACCACTTCAAGAGAAATGCATTCGTTCATTTTGTTCGGATGTGAAGACTATATGTTGCAATTTTCATTCCGTTGGATTCAGCTTCTATATTTATCTGTCTATGTGCTAATGGTGGTCAACCTCTTCAGGATGGCTCCCGCTAAGAGCACCAGTCAGAACCAGAATCAAGATCCGCCACCGCCTCCACCTCCTCCAGAGGCATGGCAAGCTGTGATGGCCGCAACCAATGCAAACACTCAGCTGATCATGCAAATTCTCCAAGAGCGCAATCAAGGCAGTCAAGGGAATCAAGGCAGCAATCAGAGTCACTTTGCTACACTCAACCAGTTCCTTGCTAACTGGCCAAAGACTTTCAGCAATTGTGTTGAGGCAACCGATGCTGACGATTGGCTTGTGGATCTGTGTAAGCATTTCGAGTGCAGTAACGTCAGGCCTGAGGACTTTGTGAAGTTCACTTCCTTCCAACTCAAAGATCAAGCTGCAGAATGGTTCCAGCAGTACAAGGATTCCAGAGGTGGATGTGTTATCACTTGGGATGATTTCCGTCAAGATTTCCACGCTCATCACATTCCTCAAAGTGTGGTTGAAAGCAAGCGTGAGGAATTCCGCAATCTGAAGCAAGGCTCTTTGTCTGTCTATGACTACAACAAGTTGTTCCAGAAGCTCGCCCGTTTTGCCAAGCAGGATGTTCCTGATGAGAAGAGCATGATATATCAGTTCAGGGATGGTCTCAGAGAAGATATTCAGCTCGCTCTTGTCCTCTTCGAGCCCTTGAGATACGATGAGTTCTACAACATGGCATTGAAGCAAGAGACTGCTCAGTTGAGGTGTGATGCTTCCAGGAAGCGGGCCAGAGATGTTACTCTGTCTTCCTCTACTCAAGTGGCCAAGCAGCAGAAGTATTGGCTTCCTCCTCCTCCGTTCCGTCAGCCGTATCAGCAGAAGAGCAAAGGTGGCAGTGGTTCTTCCCACCCACCCAACCCAGGCTTTCAGAACAAGACTTCGTCTCAAGCTCCAAGATCGAGTGCTCCGTATCACCGTCCGCTTTCAGAGGTCACGTGCAACAAGTGCCAACAGAAGGGTCACTATCCCAACAAGTGTTTCAACCAGAGGCGTCTTCCTCCTCCTCCCCCTGTGAGATCGGCAAGTACAGCTGTGGTCAAGCATAACCCCAAGTACGCCAAGGTCAACATGGTGAATGCAGCTCAGGCAGAGGACTCGTCAGATGTGATCATGGGTAACCTTCCTGTTAACGATGTTCCTGCAAAAGTTCTTTTTGACACGGGTGCATCGCATTGCTTCATTTCCAGACCTTTTGCATCTAAGCATGGGTGGTTTTCTCAAGTTATGCATAAGCCATTAGCAGTCGTCTCTCCGGGTAGATGCTTGCTTGCTAACTACGAAGTTCCGGATATTTCTATCATGATGGGTGATTTCAAGTTTCTGGCTTCCCCAATGATTCTTGGTAACTCGGATATTGATCTTATTCTCGGGATGGATTGGCTTTCTAAGCACAAGGCTCAGCTTGATTGTGCTGCCAGGCAGATTCAATTGACTCATTCGTCTGAGGATGTAATTATCTTTGCCGCTCGGGATAATACCATCCGTCTATTTTCTCTCAATGAGAAGGGTGAATTGGATGCCATCTCTCAAATTCCTGTCGTTTGCGAATATCAAGACTTCTTTCCAGAAGAGCTCCCAGGAATGCCTCCGCACCGGCCAGTTGAATTCGTTATTGAACTTGAACCTAGCACGGAACCTATGTGCAAACGTCCTTACAAGCTCGGACCTGAAGAGTTGAAGGAGTTGAAGAAACAACTCGATGAGCAAGAAAGATTGGGTCTCATCCGGCCTAGTACTTCTCCGTGGGGTTGTGGTGTTCTTTTTGTGAAGAAGAAGGATGGATCGAGTCGACTTTGTGTTGATTACCGTCCAGTGAACAAGAAGGCCATCAAGAACAAATACCCACTTCCCAACATCAATGAGCTGTTCGAACAACTCAAAGGTGCTCAAGTATTCTCCAAGCTTGATCTCCGTATGGGTTATCACCAGATTCGCATTCGTGAAGAAGATATTCCCAAGACGGCGTTCAGAACAAGCTTTGGTTCATATGAATACACTGTCATGTCTTTTGGCCTCGCAAACGCTCCTCCGACGTTCTCTCGCATGATGAATTTCATCTTCAACGCCTACACCAATGACTTTGTTTTGGTCTATCTCGATGACATTCTGGTTTTCTCAAAGAACAAGGAAGATCATGCCAAGCACTTGCGTTTGGTTCTCGATAAACTCAGGGAACATCAGTTCTATGCGAAGTTCTCCAAGTGTGAATTTTGGCTCGATGAGGTTCTTTATCTTGGTCATATCATCTCTGCCAAGGGCATTTCCGTGAATCCTGAGAAGCTGTCCGCAATTGTGAATTGGGAACCTCCTCAGAATGTGAAGCAACTCCGCAGTTTTCTCGGACTCGCAAGCTATTGCCGAAGATTCGTTGAAAACTTTTCCAAGATCGCGAAGCCTCTCTCAAATCTTCTTCAGAGGCTCGTCAAGTACGTTTGGTCTCCGGAGTGTGATATTGCTTTCAACACTTTGAAAGAGAAGTTGATCACTGCTCCAGTTTTGACTCCACCTGATGAATCCAAGCCGTACGAGGTCTTTTGTGATGCCTCTCTCCAAGGTCTTGGCGCAGTATTGATGCAAGAGAAGAAAGTTGTTGCTTATACATCTCGCCAGTTGAAGCCTAATGAGAAGAACTACCCCACTCATGATCTCGAGTTGGAGGCAGTTGTGCATGCTCTTTTGACTTGGAGACATCTTCTATTGGGAAGAAAAGTGGACATTTTCACTGATCACAAGAGTCTCAAGTACATCTTCACCCAGCCTAATCTCAACCTCAGGCAGACTCGATGGGTCGAAATGATTCAAGAGTACAATCCGAGTATTGAGTATACTCCAGGCAAGGCTAATGTGATTGCTGACGCTTTGAGTAGAAAGGCCTATTGCAACAGTCTGATTCTCAAGCCTTATCAACCCGAGCTTTGTGAAGCTTTCCGCAAACTTAATCTGCAAGTTGTTCCTCAAGGTTTCCTCGCCAACCTTCAAGTCTCTCCTACCTTGGAAGACCAGATTCGCCAAGCCCAGCTTCTTGATGCTATGGTGAAAAAGGTGAAGATTGGGATTGCCAAGAGTCAGTCCAAGTACAAGTGTTACCGACTTGATGACAAGGACACTCTCTTCTTCGAGGATCGTATTGTTGTGCCCAAAGGTGAACTTTGTAAAGTGATCATGAACGAGGCTCATAATTCTCTCCTCTCCATCCACCCTGGGAGCACGAAGATGTATCAGGACCTCAAGCAAGCTTATTGGTGGACTCGAATGAAGCGCGAGATCGCTCAATTCGTGAACGAGTGTGATGTCTGCAGAAGAGTGAAGGCAGAACACCAAAGGCCAGCAGGTCTCCTCCAACCTCTTGCCATTCCAGAATGGAAGTTTGACCACATTGAAATGGACTTCGTGACTGGGTTTCCAAAGTCCAAGCGTGGCAATGATGCTATATTTGTTGTCATCGACAAGCTCACCAAAGTGGCTCACTTTCTGCCTATCAAAGAGTCGATCACTGCAGCTCAATTGGCGGAACTCTATACCTCTCGCATTGTCTCTCTGCATGGTATTCCTCAAGTGATCTCTTCAGACCGTGGAAGCATCTTTACCTCTAAGTTTTGGGATTCTTTTCAGAAGGCCATGGGCACCAGCATCCGCTTCAGCACTGCTTTCCATCCTCAAACGAGCGATCAAGTCGTGCGTGTCAACCAGATTCTCGAAGACATGCTCAGGGCTTGCGTAATTTCTTTCGGCATGAAGTGGGAGGACTGTCTTCCTTATGCTGAATTCTCATACAACAACAGTTTTCAAGCAAGTTCGGGCAAGGCCCCCTTTGAAATTCTATATGGAAGGAAGTGCCGTACCCCTCTCAACTGGTCTGAAACCGGTGAACATCAGCTGCTGGGTAATGACCTGATCACAGAGGCAGAAGAAATGTGCAAGGTCATTCGTGATAACCTCAAAGCAGCCCAATCCCGCCAGAAGAGCTACTATGATAGTAAGCACCGTGATTTGGCTTTTGAGATCGGGGATCATGTTTACCTCCGCGTCTCTCCTATGAAAGGTACTCGTCGCTTCGGTATCAAAGGGAAGCTTGCCCCTAGATACGTGGGACCTTTCAAGATTGTCAGCAAGAGAGGCGACCTCGCCTATCAACTCGAGCTTCCTTCAAACTTTGCAAATGTTCATGATGTGTTCCATGTCTCTCAGCTTCGAAAGTGCTTCAAGACTCCTGACCGCACCGTCAACTTCGAGGACATTGAGCTCCAAGAAGATCTTTCTTATCGTGAGCACCCAGTTGCTATTCTTGAAGAGACTGAACGCAAGACTCGCAACAAGTCAATCAAATTTCTCAAAGTCAAGTGGTCTCACCATTCCGACCGTGAAGCTACCTGGGAACGCGAGGATCACCTCCGTTCTGAGTACCCGGAGTTCTTTCAGTCCTAGATCTCGGGATGAGATCTTTTCGTAGTGGTGGAGTGTTGTAACGCCCCAGATATACTTTCCATATTTGTATCCAACTCTTGCCGTCTCCGGCGCTAAGTTATATTTATTTCTCGGGTTCGGGTCTTTGTCTCCGTGTGTTGTTTTTCTTTTCGTGCATCTCTTATCATGTCATCTCGTGCATTGCATTTGCATACATGTTCATCTCATGCATTCGAGCATTTTCCCCGTTGTCCGTTTTGCATTCCGGCGCTTCGTTCTCCTCCGGTGGCCATTTCTAGCTTTCTTTCATGTGTGGGGTTCAAACATTTCCGGATTGGACCGAGACTTGTCATGCGGCCTTGGTTTACTACCGGTAGACCGCCTGTCAAGTTTCGTATCATTTGGACTTCGTTTGATACTCCAACGGTTAACCGAGGGACCGAAAAGGCCTCGTGTGTGTTGCAGCCCAACCACCCCCAATTTGGCCCAAAACCCACCAAACTCTTCTCCATGTCCTAGATCGTTCGATCACGATCGCGTGGGCGAAAACCGCACCTCATTTGGACTCTCCTAGCTCCACTTATGCCTATTTAAAGGCCCCCCTTTTCGGATCTCGTCTTCCTCCCCGTCCTCCTCCAAAAAAAACAGATCAAACCCCCCCACCGACGGACGTGTCCGGATCCGACCGGACAACGTCCGCCCGCCGCCGCCAGCCTACCCGCGCCCGCCACGTGGCACCTCCGCCGCCGCCACCGACAGCCCCGGCGCGGAGCCCGAGGCCGCATCGCCGCCGCCCGCGCCCTCGGCGCCGGCGCCGCCCCGCCGCCGCCCGCATCGGCGCCGGCCGCCGCCGCCTCTCCTCGCCCCCGCACCGCCGGCCCCGCCGCCTCCTCGCCGCGCCGCCGCGGGACGCCGCCCGCCGGCGCCGCCGACCGCCGCCGCGCCGGCCTCGCCCCGCCTCGCCGGCCTCCTCCCCAAGCTCCGGCTCCGGCGAGCTCCTCCGGCTGCTACAGTAACTCGGGCGGTGCCTCGGTTTCCGTGCGCTGGATCTGGATCTGGGTTGACCCCCTCTCCCCCGAAACCCTAACTCCCAGATTTTTATGCATTCTTTGACTGCTTGTATCTCCGCAACCGTAGCTCCGTTTTGGGCATATGATATATCAAAATCTTCGCCTCGACATGTACATCATTTCATTCCATTGCATCATTTGCATTTGAGTCATCTTGATGCCCAAAATGCTGTTAGAAGGAGGCTTCGTGAGTTAAATTGCAGATCCGTTAGTTCATCATGCACTTTTGTCATTTTTGCCATGTTTAATCCGTGCATGATATGCCTGTGCCCCTTTGGGATGAATTGTTAAGCATTTTGTCTTCTTTCCAGAGGTGCCACCCATGCATTTTTAGGATGTGTGTGTTGTCTTGTGCAAGCTTGCGAAGAGAGGTACCTGAGATTGCTGATTTCAGGGACTTAGTGATTTTCACTAAGTCTGGGATATTTTAGTTCAGATGCTATATGTCCAGCTTGTTTCCTAGTGATCCGTGCCTCTTTTGAGGATGATCAGTAAGGGAGTTTTGATATTTATGTTATGCTCTATCCATCCATGTCTTTGTTTGCATATGTGGAGTGCTCTAGGTTGACTCAATCGAGCTCAACTTTTGCTTCGTTGTTAATCTGGGCAGATCGTCAACTTGTTTGCGATTTTGCCGATGCTACCGTTAGTGTTCCATGCATGCTATGCCTTTGTTCTTGCCATGTGTAGCTAGCATATTGTGCCTTCTTGCTGGTTATATGCTTGCCTTGCTATGACTTGCACCATGGTGAGTGCATCGAGCTCGTTTACATGCCTTCGTGAGTTAAATTTCTGCATGTCTCAGTTTTCACTAAGTCTGAAAACTGATTGTGTTCGAGCTATGTTCGTGAGCTCGGTAGAGTATTTTGTGAACCCTTTTGGCCCCAGGTCACTTTGGGTGTTTTGTTAAGCTTGTTGAGTAGCTCCATGCCATGTTCTTACTTGTCATGTTCAGGTCATTTATCATGTTGTTTTGCTGCTCCAAAGAGAGCATCGTGATCTGAAATTTCAGGCTAGTGTTAATTTCACTAAGTCTGGAATCTGTTTTGCATATTCATTTTTGCCATGCTTGTTTGAACCTCTTAATGGATGAATTTGCCTATGGCTCAGTGCTAGTGTTTTGTTAACCATCTTGTGTACATCACTGCCATGTATTTTGTTTTCATGTTTGGTGGCTGTAGCATGTTCATTTCGTTGCATTTAGATGCCTACTTGCTGTAAATCGCAGACCGGTGTCATATCTTAAAACGCTTGCCATTTCCAAACCGTAACTCCGATTCCAATGATCTTTATATCGTTTTCAAGCGATTTCATCCCCTCTATCCAGTGGCACCCTTGGAATTCCAAGTTGAGGCCAGGTTCATGCATTTCCTGTCATATCTTGCATTTTGCATCCCGCATCGCATCCCGCATAGCATATCATCATTTCATCATATTGCTTGGTCTTGCACGTGGTTGATTGTATCCTTGTTGCTTGTTTGTCTTGTTGGGTAGAGCCGGGAGACGAGTTCGCTACCGAGGAGCCCGTTGAGTTTGCTTGTGAGGATCCAGTCAGCTTTGACAACTGTGCAGGCAAGATGATCATACCCTCGAAATCACTACTATCTTTGCTATGCTAGTTTGCTCGCTCTTTTGCTTTGCCACTGCTACGATGCCTACCACTTGCTTGTCAGCCTCCCAATTGCATGATTGAACCTCTAACCTACCATTGTCCTAGCAAACCGTTGATTGGCTATGTTACCGCTTTGCTCAGCCCTTCTTATAGCGTTGTTAGTTGCAGGTGAAGATTGGAGCCGTTCCTTGTTGGAACATTTATTTACTTGTTGGGATATCATTATATTGCCATGTTATCTTAATGCATCTATATACTTGGTAAAGGGTGGAAGGCTCGGCCTCTCGCCTAGTGTTTTGTTCCACTCTTGCCGCCCTAGTTTCCGTCATATCGGTGTTATGTTCCCGGATTTTGCGTTCCTTACGCGGTTGGGTTATAATGGGAACCCCTTGATAGTTTCGCCTTGATTAAAGCTTTTCCAGCAATGCCCAACCTTGGTTTTACCATTTGCCACCTAGCCTTTTCTTTCCCTTGGGTTCTGCAGACTCAAGGGTCATCTTATTTAACCCCCCGGGCCAGTGCTCCTCTGAGTGTTGGTCCAAACCGTCAGCCGCCGGTGGCTACCAGGGGCAACTCTGGGCTGGCCTACCGGAAGTTTAGACAATCTGAGTGTGCCCTGAGAAAGAGATATGTGCAGCTCCTATCGGGATTTGTCGGCACATTCGGGCGGTGTTGCTGGTCTTGTTTTAACCTGTCGAAGTGTCTTGAGTTACCGAGATACCGAGTCTGATCGGAATGTCTTGGGAGGAGGTCTATTCCTTCGTTGACCGTGAGAGCTTGTCATGGGCTAAGTTGGGACTCCCCTGCAGGGATTGAACTTTCGAAAGCCGTGCCCGCGGTTATGGGCAGATGGGAATTTGTTAATGTCCGGTTGTAGATAACTTAAACCTTAATTAATTAAAACGAATCAACTGCGTGTGTTGCCGTGATGGCCTCTTCTCGGCGGAGTCCGGGAAGTGGACACGGAGTTGGAGTAATGCTTGCGCAGGTTGTTCCTTCTAGTTTCTCGCTCGCGCTTTGCCTCCTCTTCTCGCTCTCCTTTGCGAATAAGTTAGCCACCATATATGCTAGTCGCTTGCTGCAGCTCCACATATACTTGCCTTATCCATTCCTATAAGCTTAAATAGTTTTGATCGCGAGGGTGCGAGATTGCTGAGTCCCTGTGGCTCACAGATACTATAATTCCAGATGCAGGTCCAGGTGATTCCGCTCCAGGTGACGAGTACGAGCTCAAGTGGGAGTTCGACGAGGACTCTCAGCGTTATTATGTTTTCTTTCGCGATGATCAGTAGTGGTGCCTAGTTGGGGATCGATTCGGACCTTGTCGCATGTTGGGTTCTTTTCCATTTTGGCGCCGTAGTCGGGCCATGAGTGATTGTTTGATGAATGTTATTTATGTACTCTAATGTGACATGGCGAGTGTAAGCCAACTATGTTATCTCCCCCTTTTATTATGTATTACATGGGATGTTGTAATGACTGCCTGACTTGCGACATTGCTTTCAATGCGGTTATGTCTCTAAGTCGTGCCTCGACACGTGGGAGCTATAGCCGCATCAAGGGCGTTACAGGCGGCTCCGTATCGTAAAACGTGATGATTTCTTCTCTTTGATTTTTTTCTCATCGAAACTCAATATATGGAGGTGGAGTTGGAGTCGGAGACGCAACAGGGGGCCCACGAGGTAGGGGTGCGCGCCCTAGGGGAGGGGGGCGCCCCCACCCTCGTGAGAAGGGTGTGGGCCCCCTGGTCTTCATCTTTGGCGAGGATTTTTTATTATTTTTCTAAGATGTTCCATGGAGTTTCAGGTCATTCCGAGAATATTTTTTTTCTACACATAAAACAACACCATTGTAATTCTGCTGAAAACATCGTTAGTCCGGGTTAGTTCCATTCAAATCATACAAGTTAGAGTCCAAAACAAGGGCAAAAGTGTTTGGAAAAGTAGATACGACGGAGACGTATCAGGAGACCTCCGCGGCATGAGCGGCAGCAGCCAGCAGCGACGCGTGCTTATTTACATAGACATCATATGTTAGACTCCTGCGAAAATTGTTTTGATCCTCTGTTCGGCTTTTCTTTCCGAACACCGAACAGAGCATCAGGGGCTACTGTCTACACTGTGATATTATTTCTACAATTATTATTACCTCAAAGCCTGTTAAAAGGCTAGTGCAGGCTTCGGTCAGCCCACTTTTGGCAGATTGAACCTTTTTGATCACCGCACCCATAAGGACACGGTGTTCATCTACAATGGAAGCGCCTCGCAGTGCTTCCAGCAGATCATCCAGCGCCTCTGGTCGGACAGAGGTCACCAGCGGAACAGGCACACCCACTCCTTTTGGGGAAGGCCGTTCGCCGGACTCCAGAGCCATGCAGGTCTCCGGAATGATATCCGACTGAGGGCCGAATGGAACTCGGCCCCCACCATCAGTCCCCATGGGGGTTTCTTCCCCCATGTGTCCGGCGGCCGTGGAGTCATCCTTGGACGCCGCCCTGACAATCTCCGGAGCCTCCCCTTTGTCGGGAAAGGCCCTTTGGGACACCACCTCGTCATCGCCTATGGGCGAGGTAGAGTGAGCAGGTGGCGGCGACATGCTAGCCATCTCCTTTGAGTCTAGCGAGCCCTCTGTCGAGGATTGCGGAGAACTGTGGTGGGCCGGACTGCAATAGCATAAATTAAACATATTGATATGGCAAAGGGGAAGGGCCATACATTTGGGCGAGCATAAGGTATTTGATACTTACAAAGCGGCCCGAGGCTTGGTCCAGGGCATTCGTTTCAGACTGCTATCGACATCCCATGCGGAGTTATCCGCGAGGGAGCCCTTCCCCCTCTTGGGTGCCTTCGCCTCCAGGTTCGTGATGGGCACCCTTTTCTTCCTTCCCTCCTCAGGGGGGAGTTGTCTTCTTCCTCCTCCTCCTCGTCATTTTCGGCGACCGAAGGGTCAGTCTCGTCTTCGGACGACAGGGCCGAAGTATCCTTTCGACGATGGCCACTCCTGGTCCCCTTGGCCGCCTTCTGGGTCTTCTTCTCTGGCACGTCATAAGGCGCCGGGAACAACATCTTCGTCAGGAGTGGGGTATCTTTTTCTTCGTGTAGCGGGGCTGGACAGTTAATCCACCTCGCTATGTCGGTCCAGGCCTAAGGAAAAAATTGATAGGAGAGCTTAGACTTCTTTCTCACAATACGCCAGTAAAGATTATGCCTTGAGAGCGTGAAAGAACTTACCGAATTGGCTTGGTGCTTTGAGCTAAGATCATGATCCTCGGTTGTAGGCGGTGGCGTCTCGCCGACCTTGAAGAGAACTTTCGAGATATCCTCGTGCATCATGCCAAAGAGCTCTAGCAGCGCCTGGTGCTTGGTCGGATCGAATTCCCACAAATAGCAAGTCTGGCGTTGGCACGGGAGGATCCGGCGGATGAGCATAACCTCGATCACATTGACAAGCTTGATCTTGTTGGATATCATGTTCTGGACACACGTCTGGAGCCCTGTCAGCTCGCCTGGAGAACCCCAGGTTTAGCCCTTCTCTTGCCAGGAGGTGAGCCGCATCGGAACTCCGGATCGGAATTCAGGGGCCACCGTCCAGTTGGTGTCGCGTGACTCGGTGATGTAGAACCACCTCGATTGCCACACCTTCACCATTTCCACGAAAGAACCTTCGAGCCAGGTGACGTTGGGCATCCTACCCAACATAGCTCCTCCGCACTCTGCCTGTTGACCGCTCACCACCTTCGGCTTCACATTGAAGGTCTTTAGCCATAGGCTGAAATGAGGTGGGATGTGGAGAAAGGCCTCGCACACGACTATAAATGCCGAGATGTTGAGGATAAAGTTGGGGGCTAGATCATGGAAATCTATCCCATAATAAAACATCAATCCACAGACAAACAGGTGGAGAGGGAATCCCATCACATGAACAAAATGCGTGAGGAACACCACTCTCTCATGAGGTTCGGCGGTGGGGACGATCTATCCCTTGACCGGAAGTCGGCGAACGATCTCCTTGGCTAGGTATCCGGCCTCTCGGAGCTCCTCTATATCTTTCCTCTTAACGAAGGAGGCCATCCACTTGCTGCCGGCTCCGGATCCGGACATGGTTGAGTGCTTTCTCGAGACAGGGAAATGAGAACCTGGGCGTTGGAGCTCAAGAACGGAGAGGCAGGAAGAAAGCATGGGAGAAGAAAGGGGAATCTTATCTCCTTATAAGGGTGGTGAATATCGAACGCCCCCCCATTTGCCTTAAAATCCGCCTGCTCCCAAGGGCTGTGTAAACGGCACGGTTGGGTTACCCACGCCCGTGTTGATGAGAATCCCGTAATAAGGGGACACGATCTATGCTTTGACAAGACGTTCCAATGAAAATCGCGTGATGAGGACATCAATACCATTGTTACACCCACATTCCCTGCTACTATACATACTGGACCAATTACTAGAGCTCACGCACACCAATTAAATTATCAGGTACTTTCGTTTCCTGGTAATGATTCTAATGTCCATGAGAATATGATGCTGCCTAAATTGGATACATTTCTTTTTTCTTACAAATGAAGGGCCTGGCATGTATAAGAGGGATGGACACTGGAGTAAGACCAAGCATGGGGATGATGGCATGCGCAAGGGGATCAAGAGCAGAGTTACAAGTGATGGTTTCAGGACTTTGAAGCCACCATAAGGAGTGCATGAAGCCTTGGATGAAATATACAAGATGCCACTTCATTAATTTCGTCCAGAGGCTATTCTAGGTGCTGCGTCACCTTATTATTGGGCCATGCCCATGTATTTTTGAAATACTTAAGTATAGGCTGTTTTTAGAGTCCGTATGTGTGGGGAAACAAGAGTTAGGGTTGGTTTCGGACCCCTCCTCCAAGGGCCATGAAATTCCCCCCTCTTCCTCCATATATACAACCCTTAGGGCGTCGTTTAGACTTTGGGATTTGTTTAGATTAAAAGTTCGCCATAGCTGCAACTTCGCGTACTTCGTTTGTGTCCAACGACCAGACCAAGATATCACAGAACCCCACCTTCATTAATAAAGCTTTCCTCTTTAATTCGCAATATCCAGATTACAATCTCAGTTTCTTGCTTGTTCTTCGTTTGCTCACAGGAAATAGACCCTCGTGGTCAGGTTGATCGTGCTCCGGTATGGTCAATAACCCTCGGAAGTTGGTTTAGCGATTGCTAAGGCGCGACGTCTTCGCACGTTCGTAGTCGGATTGTCAAAGTCGACTCCCACAGAAAACGATATCTATGTCATCGAAACATCGGGACACCTTCGCCTCTATCAAGTGGTATCAGATTTCCAGGTTGCTCAGTGAGATTTTACAGTTTTTCGTAGTTTAGATCGAGTCTGTTCTTCATACCTACAGTCCATGAAAAAAGCCAAAAAAATTAGGGTTAGTTCATCATATCCGAACCAATCTGATCCTTTGCATAGTCTTTTTATTGTTTTGCTTTGTTGAATTTGCGGTTGCATCGTCTAGCATTTAGTCCCTTAGAGTTTTGAGTTCTGTTCACAGGTTGTCACGCCGCCGCCGCACCATCGTCATCATCATTGCCATATACCACAACCCCTCCATATACATCGCCGCTGCCATATACAACCACCAATCCGAGTCTACATATAGCATCACCATATACAACCACCAATCCGACTCCGCATATACCATCGCCATATACAACCACCAGTCCGAGTTCCACCAGATTCATCACCGCCACCAGTCCGAGTTCCACCAGATTCATCTCCGCCACCAGTCCTAGTCCGAGTCCAGTATTTGTTGCTTTGTTTTCGGTTTCCAGATCACACGATACTTCGAGTCATGACCAAGTCGGACTCCCCAACTTTCGTGCTACCCGCAGTAGAAAAATAGTTCCAAACTAAAAAAAAACTAAATCTGGAAAATTCTGGCTAGGCAGTTTTGAGACTATTTGTAGACTTTTTGGAAAAAATTTGTTGCGGAGCAAAAAAAAAGAGGAAAAAGTGCAAAAAAGTGAAAAAAGAAAAAAATTCAGAGCGTGCTCCTCCCTTGTTTACGTGCAGTGTCGTGATTTTGTTAGTGTTCTAGGCTCGCGTCTCTAGCACAGTCTAGCCTAGGACCAGCACAGTACCGTCATTGAGCATTTATTCAACTTTGCATCTTTGAATTGATTATTGATGAACCTTTTTGCTACCATATTATAAGCCTTCCAAGCTCCACATACATCTACATCGTGCGTTTGACTCTCCCTGGTAATCGCTCTATCCAAGCTTTGAGAGTTTTGACTACGACAGTTGCCGATCATCGCCTGCTGCTGGGTAAGAACTGGTAAGAATTTGAGATTTGCTTAACGGATTTGTGACACCCGCCACCACCTCTTGTTAGTAGTCTTTAGGATCATATTCTTGTGTGTTTCTATTGCTGCTAACCATGGCAGGATCACAAGCTGACGAGACTGACTGGGAGAACATGACGAATAAGGAGTTGCATGATAAGTTTCAGCAAATGATGAGTGGACAGGTGCAAGATGTGCTAAACAGATTTGAAGAGGCCATGGAGAAGATAGATGGCATGGAGAAGACGTTCGAAATAAAGCTCGATAACAAGTTTAATGAATTGCTCGCGCGTCTTCCACCACCACCACCGGCTGCACCTAACGCACCTCTACAACCACAACAACAACAACGACTACCTCCACGTCACGAAACAGCCCTCCGCCGAGCGAGCCGTCTCCCTCTTGTGCCTGGCCAAACTTTTGGTGCTGCTGTTAATACTTCTGTGGCTCCTGCTGCTGATGCGGAGGAGGATGATTTTGTGGGAGATTACGAGGATGAGGTTCATCAAAATCAGAACTACATGCAACCACCAGCACCACAGCCACCACGTCGTCCACATGCAAATAATGGTAATGGTAGGGCTCCCCCTCAGGTACGAGATCATGACCATCTCCCTAAACTGAAATTGAATATTCCACCATTTGAGGGTAGATATGTTCCTGATATATATCTTACTTGGGAGTTAGAAACTGAACAACGTTTTACATGTTTACAATATCCCGAGGAGAGACGTGTTCCTGCTGCTGTTTGTGCTTTCACTAGTTTTGCATGTGTTTGGTGGTCTGAACATTGTAGATTATATCCTATTCCAGCTACTTGGGCTGCTTTGAAAACTGCTATGCATACTCGTTGGGTTCCACCATATTATCAACGTGAATTACTTCAAAAATTGCAGCGTTTAAGACAAGGAAAAAATTCTGTAGAAGAATATTATCAGGAATTACAAACTGGCACGATTCGATGTGGTATTGTTGAGGAGAATGAAGCTATGCTTGCACATTTTATGGGTGGATTAAATAGAGAGATTCAGACCATTCTAGAGTATAAGGAGTATACTAATATCACTCGTTTATTCCATCTTGCTTGTAAAGCTGAACGTGAAGTCCAGGATCGACATGCATTGGCACGAACTAACTTTTCTGCAGGTCAATCTTCATGATGGAAACCACGTGCATCCTCTACTTCCACTGGACCAGCACCTCCATCAGGTGCCACCTCCAGCCATGATACAAGAAAGCAAGCACAACCACCACTATCTGCCAAGAGCACACCCGCCGGGCCTGCGCAGAGCTCTTCTTCTTCCATGGCATCAACAGGGCACACAAGTGATATTATTTGTCGTCGTTGTAAGGGAAGAGGACATTTTGCGAGAGAATGCAAATCTCAGCATGTGATGATTGCTACTGAGGATGGCGGGTATGAGTCCGCTAGTGACTATGATGAGGAGACTTTGGCTCTTATTATACATGAAGAACATGGTGGAGATGATTCTGATCATGAGACGCAATACATGGTTGCTGAAGATGCTGACATGTATGAATGTTTAGTTGCTCAACGTGTTTTGAGTGTGCAGGTTACACAAGCTGAGCAAAATCAGAGGCATAATTTGTTCCATACAAAGGGAGTTGTGAAGGAACATTCTGTTCGCGTCATCATAGATGGAGGGAGCTGCAACAACTTGGCTAGCATGGAGATGGTGGAGAAGCTATCTCTCACCACAAGACCACATCCACATCCTTACTACATCCAATGGTTCAACAATAGCGGCAAGGTTAAGGTAACACGTACTGTTCGTGTGCATTTTAGTATCTCTACATATGCTGATTATGTTGATTGTGATGTGGTATCTATGCAAGCATGTTCCTTATTACTTGGTAGACCATGGCAATTTGATAAAAATTCTGTACACCATAGTAGAAACAATCAGTATACTCTTGTTCATAAGGATAAAAATATTACTCTGCTTCCTATGACTCTTGATTCCATTTTGAAAGATGATATTAATAGAGCTAATAAAGCAAAACAGGAGAAAAGTAAGAGTGAAAATCAGATTGTGGCAAAAGAATTTGAGCAACAAATGAAGCCTAATAATAAACCATCTACTGTTGCTTCTGAAATTAAATTGAAAAGTGCATGTTTACTTGCCACCAAATCTGATATTAATGATCTAGATTTTAGCAAATCTGTTTGCTATGCTTTTGTGTGCAAAGAGGCATTATTTTCATTCGAGGACGTGCCTTCCTCTTTGCCTCCTGCTGTCACTAACATTTTGCAGGAGTTCGCTGACGTCTTTCCAGAAGACGTGCCACCGGGATTACCACCTATTCGAGGGATTGTGCATCAAATTGACTTAATTCCCGGTGCATCATTACCCAACCGTGCACCATACCATACCAATCCAGAGGAGACGAAGGAGATTATGCGTCAAGTACAAGGACTGCTCGACAAAGGTTATATACGCGAATCCCTTAGTCCTTGTGTTGTTCCTATCATTTTAGTGCCGAAAAAGGATGTTACATCACGTATGTGCGTTGATTGTAGAGGCATTAATAATATTACTATTCGTTATCGTCATCCTATTCCTAGGCTAGATGATATGCTTGATGACTTGAGTGTCTCTACAATATTCTCCAAAGTGGATTTGCGTAGTGGATACCATCAAATTCGTATGAAATTGGGAGATGAATGGAAAACATCATTTAAAACTAAGTTTGGATTATATGAGTGGTTAGTCATGCCTTTTGGGTTAACTAATGCGCCTAGTACTTTCATGAGATTAATGAACGAAGTTTTACGTGCTTTCATTGGACGATTTGTGGTTGTTTACTTTGATGACATATTGATTTATAACAAATCTTTGGAGGATCATTTGGAACATTTACGTGCTATTTTTATTGCTCTATGTGATGCACGTTTGTTTGGTAACCTTGGAAAGTGCACCTTTGCACCGACCGAGTATCTTTTCTTGGCTATGTTGTTACTCCACAGGGAATTGAAGTTGATAAAGCCAAGATTGAAGCTATTGAGAGTTGGCCGCAGCCCAAAATGGTCACACAAGTGAGGAGTTTCCTTGGCCTCGCTGGTTTCTATAGGCGTTTTGTGAGAGATTTCAGCACCATTGCTGCACCTCTCAATGAGCTTACAAAGAAGGATGCGCCTTTTGTTTGGGGTACCGCACAGGAAGAAACCTTCAAGGTATTGAAAGATAAGTTGACACATGCTCCTTTACTCCAACTTCCTGATTTTAATAAGACTTTTGAGCTTGAATGTGATGCTAGTGGAATTGGATTAGGAGGTGTGTTATTACAAGATGGCAAACCTGTTGCATACTTTTCTAAAAAATTGAGTGGGCCTAGTCTGAACTATTCTACTTATGATAAAGAATTATATACTCTTGTCCGGACCTTAGAAAAATGGCAACATTATTTATGGCCCAAGGAATTTGTTATACGTTCTGATCATGAATCTTTGAAACACATTAAAAGTCAAGCAAAACTGAACCGTAGACATGCTAAATGGGTTGAATTCGTTGAGACTTTCCCTTATGTCATTAAACACAAGAAGGGTAAAGAAAATGTTATTACTGATGCATTGTCTCGTCGTTATACTATGCTTTCACAACTTGACTTTAAAATATTTGGTTTGGAGACCATCAAAGATCAATATGTGCATGATGCTGAATTTAAAGATGTACTGCAGAATTGTAAGGAAGGGAGAACTTGGAACAAGTTCGTTCTTAACGATGGATTTGTGTTTCGTGCTAACAAGCTATGCATTCCAGCTAGCTTCATTTGTTTTTTGTTGTTGCAGGAGGCGCATGGAGGAGGATTAATGGGACACTTTGGCGTCAAGAAGACAGAGGATATACTTGCTACACATTTCTTTTGGCTAAAGATGAGACGGGATTTTGAGCGTTTTGTTGCTCATTGCATTACATGTCAAAAAGCTAAGTCACGACTCAATCCTCATGGTTTATATATGCCTTTGCCTGTACCTAGTGTTCCTTGGGAGGATATATATATATGGAATTTGTTTTAGGTTTACCTCAAACAAATAAGGAGAGGGATAACATCTTTGTTGTCGTGGATAGGTTCTAGAAAATGCCACACTTTATACCATGTCATAAAAGCGATGATGCCGTTAATGTTGCTGATTTGTTCTTTCGTGAAATTATTCGTTTGCATGGTGTGCCAAATACTATTGTTTCAGATCGTGATACTAAATTTCTTAGCCACTTTTGGAGATGTTTATGGGCTAAGTTGGGGACTAAACTGCTTTTTAGTACTACTTGTCACCCCCAAACTGATGGACAAACTGAAGTAGTCAATAGAACATTGTCTACTATGCTTAGGGCTGTTTTGAAGAATAATAAGAAAATGTGGGAAGAATGCTTGCCTCATATTGAATTTGCTTATAATCGTTCATTGCATTCTACTACTAAGATGTGCCCTTTTGAAATTGTGTATGGTTTCCTACCTCGTGCACCTATTGATTTGTTGCCTCTTCCATCTTCGGAGAAGATTAATTTTGATGCTAAAGAACATGCTGAATTGATTTTAAAAATGCATGAGTTAACTAAGGAAAACATTGAGCGTATGAATGCTAAATATAAACTTACTCGAGATAAGGCTAGAAAACATGTTGTGTTTGCACCTGGAGATCTTGTTTGGTTACATTTGCGTAAGGATAGATTTCCTAATTTGCGCAAATCAAAGCTAATGCCACATGATGATGGTCCTTTTAAGGTGTCAGAGAAAATAAATGATAATGCATACAAACTTGAGCTGCCTGCAGATTTTGGGGTTAGTCCCACTTTTAACATTGCAGATTTGAAGCCTTATTTGGGTGGGGAAGATGAGCTTCCGTCGAGGACGACTTCATTTCAAGAAGGGGAGGATGATGAGGACATCAATACCATTGTTACACCCACATCCCCTGCCGCTATACATACTAAACCAATTACTAGAGCTCGCGCATGCCAATTAAATTATTAGGTACTTTCGTTTCTTGGGAATGATTCTAATGTTCATGAGAATATGATGCTGCCTAAATTGGATACATTTGTTTTGCTTACAAATGAAGGGCCTGGCATGGATAAGAGGGATGAACACTGTAGCAAGACCAAGCATGGAGATGATGGCATGTGCTAGGGGATCAAGAACGGAATTACAAGTGATGATTTCAGGACTTTGAAGCCACCATAAGGAGTGCATGAAGCCTGGGACGAAATATACAAGATGCCACTTCATAAATTTTGTCCAGAGGCTATTCTAGGTGCTGCGTCACCTTATTATTGGGCCAGGCCCATGTATTTTCGAAATACTTAAGTATAGGCTGTTTTTAGAGTCCGTATGTGTGGGGAAACAAGAGTTAGGGTTGGTTTCGGACCCCTCCTCCAAGGGCCACGAAATTCCCCCCTCTTCCTCCATATATATAGCCCTTAGGGCATCGTTTAGACTTTGGGTTTTGTTTAGATTAAAAGTTCGCCATAGCTGCAACTTCGCGTACTTCGTTTGTGTCCAACGACCAGACCAAGACGTCACAGAACCCCACCTTCATTAATAAAGATTTCGTCTTTAATTTGCAATATCCAGATTGCAATCTCAGTTTCTTGCTTGTTCTTCGTTTGCTCGCAGGAAATAGACCCTCGTGGTCAGGTTGATCGTGCTCCGGTGTGTTCAATAACCCTCGGAAGTTGGTTTAGCGATTGCTAAGGCGCGACGTATTCGCACGTTCGTAGTCGGATCGTCAAAGTCGACTCCCACAGAAAACGATATCTATCTCATCGAAACATCGGGACACCTTCGCCTCTATCACCGTGTCTCGAAACGTGGGGGCGAAAAACCATGCGAAATTATGACCGGACGAGCGTGACATCACATTACTGAAGTTTTCAGCAGATTGGACTTGTGTGTTATTATATTCTCTCTGCGGTTGTGTGCGGTGTGTGTTATAGGCCCGGACACGATCAATTCGTCTGGGGACTATTCGGGAGTTCGGAAGGAGGAACCCACCTTACAATGCCGAAGACAGCACTACGCGCCGGATACCTTGTCATTGAAGCCAGGTTCAGGGGCTACTGATGGAGTCCTGGGTTAAGGGGTCCTCGGGCGTCCGGCCTATTATCTATGGGCCGGACTGATGGGCTGTGAAGATATGAAGAGCGAAGACTGTACCCATGTCCGGATGGGACTCTCCTTGGCGTGGAAGGCAAGCTTGGCGAACAAGCCGCTTCACAAGCCCGAAGTAGCTGTGGGCAGGCACTAACAAGCCGCTTCACAAGCCCGAAGTAGCTGCTGGGTACTGGCGCGACAGGCCATAGCCTGACTATCAGGTCCCTCATGGACAGCTCGGCTGCCTTGTGTAGCTCGACCAACCGTTTCAGCTGGTCGTTGAAGGATACCCGATGTTCTGGTCCAAGATATTGAGACCAAAACAGCTTCTCCGTCGAACTCCCTTCCTCGGCTCTATAGAATTCTGCAGCATCGGATACGCTGCGCGGCAAATCCGTAAATGCCCCTGTAGAGAACCAAATTCGCTAAGTAAAAGGAGCGTCTCCTTCGCAGACTTGCTTTGCATAATGAAAGCCTTACCCGCCGCAATATTCTTAGCCGCCTGGAGTTCCTGAAGGGCGCTCTGGGCCTCAGCTCGAGCCTCTTGTGCGCTCTGGCAGGCCTTTGCAAGTTCGGACGCCTGCATCTTAGAATCACGCTCCAGGGACTCGTACTTCTTGACTGCATCCTGAAGCTCTTGCTGAACCTCGCTGACCCAGGCCTCGTGCTTTACACGTACATCATGCTCCTTGGCCGCTTTGTCTTCGGCCTTAGCTAATGCCTTCTTGAGGGCCGCCACCTCGGTCGTGGCCCCTAGCATAGTCCATTACACTTTAGTCAGCACGAAGTATTCATCCTTCCTAATATACACACATAGGTAACTGCATACCCCGGCTGTCCTCTAGCTGCTTCTTCACAAGGCTGAGCTCTTCCTCGGCCCGCTCCAGGCTCCGCTTCAGTTCGGAGACTTCCGCAGTATGAGCAGTAGCAGCCAGCAGCGACGCCTTCTTATTTACATAGACATCATATGTTAGACTCCTGCGAAAATTGTTTTGATCCTCTGTTCGTCTTTTCTTTCCGAACACCGGACAGAGCATCAGGGGCTACTGTCTACGCTGTGATATTATTTCTACAATTATTATCACCTCAAAGCCTGTTAAAATACTAGTGCAGGCTTCGGTCAGCCCACTTTTGGCAGACTGAACCTTTTTGATCACCGCACCCATAAGGACATGGTGTTCATCTACAATGGAAGCGCCTCGCAGTGCTTCCAACAGATCATCCGGCACCTCTGGTCGGACAAAGGTCACCAGCGGAACAGGCACACCCCACCGTTCGGGGAAGGCTGTTCGCCGGACTCCGGAGCCGTGCAGGTCTTCAGAATGATATCCGGCTGAGGGCCGAATGGAACTCGGCCCCCACCATCAGTCCCGATGGGGGCTTCTTCCCCCATGTGTCCGGCGGCCGTGGAGTCATCCTTGGACGCCACCCTGACGATCTGCGGAGCCTCCCCTTGGTCGAGAAAGGCCCTTTGGGACACCACCTCGTCATCACCTTTGGGCGAGGTAGAGTGAGCAGGTGGCGGTGACATGCTAGCCATCTCCTTTGAGTCTAGCGAGCCCTCTGTCGAGGATTGCAGAGAACTGCGGCGGGCCGGACTGCAATAACATAATTAAATATATTGATATGGCAAAGGGGAAGGGCCATACATTTGGACGAGCATAAGGTCTTTGGTACGTACGAAGCTGCCCGAGGCTTGGTCTGGGGCATTCGTTCCGGACTGCTATCGACATCCCTGTCGGGGGACTAATCCACGAGCACCTATGGGACCGGCGGACCGAGTCCCTTTCGGTTCGGCGGGGGCAAGGGTCGCACGAAGAGCGGATCGAGGCGAAGCACACGAGCAGTTTACCCAGGTTCGGGCCGCACGGATGCGTAAAACCCTACTCCTGCTTTGTGGTTTGTATTGAGTTCTTGCTCGGGAGCGCGGAGTGCTACAGTACACCCCAGCAGCTAACAAGACCAAGCGTGAGTGTTCCCTTCCCCCCTCCTCTACGTTGCGCATGGGCCTCCTTTTATATGCTCAAGGGGTCACCGACAGGTGGCAACGTAGACAAGGGTAAAAATGGAAAGGTGTTGCGGTTGGTACAGCTACCTGCTACAGTGTATCATACCTAACCCTGACAGCAGGGGACAAGGGCATTAAATGCCCGTCTGCATCACCTAAATAGTGCAAACGGGACCGTCAGGGACGCCACCGCTCGCCACGATGGTAATCTTGTCAGCGCCGCTTGCCACCGCGCACCGCTGGCTGCACCGCCTCCCGCCACGTACGCCTGGAAGGGTCCCAGAGCGACACGTTGGTGGATGTGCTGGAGCGCGGACATAGAGTGGTGGCTTGCTGCGGCAAGCGCCTTGCCGCGGTCGTTGTCTTGTCGCGTCTGGGAGCTTGTCGCTCATCGGGCCTTGCAGGGACGCGTGGCGCGTCGCGGCAAGTTCCTTGAGATGCCTTGGTTGGCCTTCCCGGCAAGCTCCTCTTGCCGGGGTCTTGTCTCCTTGGCTTGGATACTTTGTCCTTGATGGCTCCAAAGGAACCACGGAGGACCTTGGCGGTCACCCGGCAAGCCTTGCCGCGGGATGCTGCGACTGCCCGTGCACAAGTTCGGGATACTAGGGTATCCCTACTCTAGTACACCGACAGGAGCCCCCGGGCCTGGGCCATACACGGTGCCGAGCGCTGTTGGGCCAGGCCCAAAACAGGGCACGGGCACGCGCGGCCTGGGTTACGCCGTATCTCTCCCCGTATCCACCGTGCCCTCCCCGAACGGCACGCGTTGAATGCGGCGTCGTGGGAGAGATCGTGGGTGGTTTCTTTATTCGGAAAGGCGGAACGTCCGCCCCCTCCCTCTTTATAAGCAGGGGAAACAGGGGTAGTTCGCCCATTCGCCGGTTGCTACTCCAATCTCGGAATCCTCCGCCGCTCCCTCGTCTTCCCAAAGCTGAAAGAGAGCAGCGCCCCGCCCCCCATCGCCACCAGCACCACCAACGCCGTCGACCTCCTCCACCACTTCCGCCATGGCTCCGAGAGCCGACAAAGGGAAGGTCGTGAAGTCGACCGAGGCGCAGCGGCTTGCGGCGCTGCGAAAGGAGCGGGCAATCTTCCCCCCCAAGCTCGCCGCGAGGGATCTGAGGGAGAATTACTACCTCTTCTGGTCGACGGAGACGCGAGCGCATCCGCGCACGAAGGTACTTCCAGCCGCCGCTTGGAAAATGGCTCCAAACGGATATCCTTTCTTCGCCTTGTTCTTCTACTGCGGGCTCTGCCCACCCATCTCTGAGTTTTTCTGCGATATTATGAACACCTACGGGTTCCGCCTCCTTGACTTCACCCCCAATGCTGTTCTGACCATGGCAGTTTTCGCACATCTCTGCGAAAACTTTGTCGGAGTCTATCCCAATGTAGCCCTTTTTCGCCACTTCTTTATGCCTCGAGTAGAGAGAGGAGAGCCTTTATCCGGCGGAATCGCCTGGATCTCGAGGGCCGGCAAGAAGGACACTTATCTGGAGGGAGAGTTCCGCGGCAAGTGGGAGGAATGGAGAGCAGACTGGTGCTGGATTGTCGAGGAGAACCCGCAGCCGTTTACCGCCCAGCGCCAAGCCCCAGTAGCACGCGGCAGTGATTGGAGTGACGTGGCCCCGGAAGACGATAGGCTTAAGATTGCCGTCACCCGGATCCAACGCCTCAGGCATGCCGGGCTCACTGTAGGCACTGTTGGGGCAGATTTTCTTCGCTGCTGCATCGCCGCCCTAGAGGAACGGAGGAGACCCGCCTGGGAATTCAAGAATGCGGCGGATATCATGAGGCTGCGTCCGGGCCTCAACTTCAACTTCACTGTTCTGGAGCTTAACGCGATGCTCCAGGAGCTGTTCAAGTACGACCCTCAACATCCCGAAGCGTTCAGGTTGCCGAAGGGTGTCGTTCCGCTGTGCAACAACTCCGCGCTCGACCGCATCCGTGCAATGATGCCGCTGTGCGATTCGCATGGAATTGTCCCAACTTGGCAAGAGCCTGCAGACGATGTCGTGCAGGAGTTCTTTGACGGCTTGGTAGAAGTGCCGGTCCGCTCCGACGAAAAGAATAGCCTCACCCGCGACACCACCGATGCGGAGATGACACGCATCGCCACTAGGCTGGAAGAGGCGGCGGCAGCCGCAGCCGCGGGCGAATTTGGATTCACCGTGGAGGAGGCAGAGGCAGCAGAGGCGGCAAGCCGTGCCGAGCGAGGGGAGATCATCGGCGAGAAAGAGCTTGCCGGGCATGACGTCGAGTCGAGCGAGCCCGCCGAGGATACGAGCGGCTCGCTGGAGATCAACTCCTCTTCCTCCTCATCTTCAGGCAGCTCGCCGCAAGCAGAGCCTCCATCTCCACCAAGAAGGCGTCTCCGCAAGGCCGGGGACGTAGCGGGGCGGCGGGCGAGTGAACAGCCGCCGCGCCGCGCGACACGCTCCACCGCGGCAAGCACTGTTGCTGCGGGAGCACCTCACGCTGCTGCGGCAACTGGAGCGGGGTCCACCCGGACCACCGCTTCTGCTCCTGCCGCTTCTCACGCCGCAGCGGCAGCCGGAGCGGGGTCATCTCAGACCACCGCCACTGTTCCCGCCAAGCGGCCAAGGGAAACTACTCCTCCGCCTCCTCGCGCCGGATGTGAGCCGGACTTCGACTTCTCCGCGTTCAGCTCCGACGAGGAAGAAGAAGAGGAAGATTCTCTTGTTGTACTTGTAGTTCTTCAATTCTTGCTGTTTTGTCTTGTATCTCATTTGCTTCACTCTGAACTTATTCCTTTTTAGGACTCTGGCCCAGAGAGCAGCAAAGAGAGCCAAGGTCCCGGTGATTGTCCTCGAGGACGAACCCACCGCGACAGCAGGGGGTGCGTCCGAGACAGCCTTGCCGGACTCGGCAACCGTTCTCCAGAGCAACCCCCAGTGTAAGTATATGGTTCACTTTCCGCTGTTAGGCGCGCATGGATACTCTTTCTTTGCTGGCATCTGACTGTTGGTTTGTGTAGGAGCAGAGCAGCCCCACCAGGAGCGCCCGGAGGCCGCCCCCGAAATGCCAAGGGAGAGTCCTCCGGCAAGGGAGAGTTCTCCGGCAAGGGACAACACCAGCGTCCCCCCGGCGGCGGAGACTACGCCTGCCGAACCTAGTACAGGTAATCTTCTCTTCAAAGCTTCCCTTGGGTTCTTCTTCTTTTTGGGTATTTGCTTGACTTTTCTCACTTTTCCGGCCATCAGACCCATCTGCTGCGGAGCCGATGGAGACCGAGGTTGCTGCCGATGACGCCGCTGCCACTGAAGCAGCCGGCGCTGATGATCCCGCCAGCGACGAGGCCGCCAAAGCGGCCGCCGCAGCAGCTGGCGAGGGGTCTGGCGATCACACTGACGGCCCTGAGGCGGCAGGAGCGCCAGGCGCTACGTCGACCGCCGACCCGTCCGCCGCTGCCGCAGTGCCAGGCTCCGAAAAGCCCCAGCCAGGCGTCTACTTGAAGGCCGGCGATGGCGTCTTCATCAACCTCCCCTGGGCGTCAAGCTCTAGGGCGCCGGTCGAGGGAGAGAGCTTTGATGGAGAGGTGCTCGCCTCCGCTGGGCTGACGCTAGTTGATGCGCCGAGCAGCAGCAGCGGCGAGCCTGAGGAGGAGCGGCTGCTGCGGAAGCTGTTGTCGCTCTACCGCGCGCGGCAAGCCAAGCTGGAATCCTGTGAGGCGCTTGTCGCGAAGGCGGGAGCGGACATCGAGAAGCGTGCGGAGGAGCTCCGGGGTCTCAACCAGGAAGCTCTCCAGTCCCTGGCAGAGGAGCAGGAGCAACTCGCCGAAGAGCAGAAGGCCTTCTTCCTCGAGAAGGCCGAAGTTGAAGAGCAACAGCGGCTTGCCGCTGAGAAGCTGTCTGCGCAGGAGGGTGAGCTGGCGCAGCGGAAAGTTAACCTCGACAGCCACGAGGAGGAGCTTGCCGCGCGTGAGTAAAAAATTCGGCGGAGCCCTTAAGCAAGCAGAGGATGCTGCCGCAGTTGCCGAGGCCGCCAAGAAGGAGCTGGAGACGAAGGTGGCGCAGCTGGAGGCTGATCTCAAGGCGAGTGGTGAAGAGCTTGCCGCGCTCAAGTGTGAGCGGGAGAAGGACGCCCACAGCAACTCAGAGCTGCAGGTTCGTCTCGCCGAGAAGGGCAAAGAGCTTAGTGCCGCCAAGGACTCCAACATAGATCTTGAGTTGAAGCTGACCACTTTGACCAAGACGCTGGACGGCGCCAGGGAGCAGGAGGTGGCCTTGAAGGAGGAGATCAAGGCCGACAAGGCGCTGCTGGCGAGTGCTACCGCCGCCCAGAATGCTTTTAGGGAGAATGTGGAGCGCTGGATGGAGGGTCTCGTGAATGCTGCCGCAGATATCGACAGGGAGCTGGTGCAGCTGGGGGTGGAGGATCTCGGGTATCCCTCTGATGAGAACCTCCAACCCAGCGCCAAGGTCACTTTGTTCTTCAAAGGCGTGGCGACGGCTCTCCAGCGGCTCCGGGAGAAGATCCCAAAGCAGCTGGCCGACGAGTCGCGCAAGATCTGCGCGGGAGCTCTTCAAAAGGTGTTGGTGAAGGTGGCCTTCCGCAACCCGGACCTCAACCTCACCAACGTCCTCAAACCCTGCCGCCGGATGCTGATCTGGAGGCGCTCAAGACCCTTGTCGCACCCATTGTGGATAAGGTGAGCGGGATCAAGAGGATTGAGGGCGATCGCGTAGACTAGGCCGCCCGTTTTCTCCTTTTCTTGTTGCTGCTGGTCATGTTATGAGAACAATCTGTTAGAGCCGCGACAAGTTACCTTGTAATATAACTCTATTCCGGGTAATGATTGAAATGTTATTCCCTTTACTTGATTCCTCCCTTTGTATGTTTTTGCCCTACGCTTTTAGGGAACTTGCCGGTGCAGGCACCTCAGCCGCGAGCGCTGAGTGCGGGACGTCAGCAGCCTGCTGGCGGTGCCGCTACCGACAAGAAACCTTGTCGCAACTAGTCGCAGCTCATTTAAGTTGTTGAGCGGACTCGAAACAAAGTAAGGGTGCAACTAGCTACGAGTTGGTTCCTCCGCGCACAGGTTTTCCATACAAAGTGCGGTCGTTCAAGGGAGATAACTTAAAAATTTTAAAAATCTGATTGCTCAAACTTTGGCAACTTAGCTTTTTTGTTGTTTGCTTCCCGGTAAGGCGAAACTTTCTTGAACGACGCCTGGTCCATACCATTATCTTCTCCTTTCCCCCTTGGCAAACTTGTGGGCGAGGGAACCTTCCTTTCCTTGAGAAAAAAGAAAGAGGAGAAAATAAAGATATGGGGCCTTACGGCTCGTTATTGCTTACCGGGGAGTAGGTGCTGCACAAAGTGTCAGATCACATATGCAAAAAATAGAAAGCATGAAATTGACAAGATGTGCGGAGCATATGAGCTTTACTTATGCACGGGGTCTGCGCCCGACTTTGTACAAAGGATTACATGCAACAGCGGCAAGACTTGTACAAAAGGTGGTTGCCGGAACAGGTTCCGGCAACCGCGCCTTACGGGTAAAACTTACGAAGATGCTCAATGTTCCAGGAATTGCTCACCGGAATGCTATCTTCGGTCTCAAGGCGGACAGCGCCAGGCCTAGTGACTCGTTTCACCCAGTAAGGGCCTTCCCACTTCGGCGTCAACTTGTTGGAATTCTTGGCGGACTGAACACGCCGAAGAACAAGGTCGCCTTCCTCGAGACTTCTGGCGTTAACTTTGCGGCTATGGTAGCGGCACAAAGCTTGCTGGTAGCGAGCAACTCGTACAGCAGCCTGAAGACGGTCTTCCTCAAGGAGTAGCGCGTCATCTTGTCGCAGCTGCTCTTGCTCAAGCTCATCATAAGCGAGCACTCGAGGTGACCCGTATACGAGTTCCGTGGGGAGAACTGCCTCTGCCCCATAGACTAGAGCGAAAGGTGTCTGGCCAGTGGCTCGATTTGGCGTCGTCCTGATCGACCAAAGAACCACCGGCAGCTCCTCGATCCAGTTTCTTCCGCACTTGTGCAGCCTGTCGAAAGTCCTGGTCTTGAGCCCACGCAACACTTCAGCATTTGCCCTCTCTGCTTGACCGTTGCTTCTCGGGTGAGCAACAGAAGCGAAGCAGACCTTGGCGCCAAGATCTTGGACGTACTACATGAAGGTGCGGCTCGTGAATTGCGTACCGTTGTTGGTGATTATCCTGTTAGGGATCCCGAAGCGGCAAACAATCGACCTGAAGAACTTGACTGCTGACTGTGCTGTCACCTTCCTCACTGCTTCCATTTCCGGCCACTTTGTGAACTTGTCGATTGCAACGTACAAGTACTCAAAGCCCCCGACTGCTTGGGGAAAGGGGCCGAGGATGTCGAGCCCCCAGACTGAAAATGGCCAGGATAAAGGGATCGTCTGGAGAGCTTGAGCTGGTTGGTGTATCTGCTTGGAATGGAACTGGCATGCTTCACACTTGGTTACTTGTGCAGTTGCATCCTGGAGGGCTGTCGGCCAAAAGAAACCTTGCCGGAATGCTTTGCCGGCAAGTGCTCTTGCGCCAATGTGGTGACCACCTATGCCTCCATGTATCTCTGCCAACAGCTTTTGTCCGTCTTCCCGGTGAATACACTTCAATTTCACACCATTGAGTCTTCTTCTGTACAGTGTGTTGTCGACAAACTGGTACATACTTGACTACCGGGCTACTCTTTCCGCTTCTTCTTGCTCTTCGGGAAGTTCTCCTGTCTGAAGGAAACGGACAATCTGCTGTGCCCATGCTGGAGCTTGTGGCTCGACAACAAGGACTAAAGGCAAATCTGCTGCTGCGGGAACATCCGCTTCTACGGCGAGAACCTGCGGCTCTGCCGGAGCTTGAAGTTCCCCGGCAAGCTTGCCGGAGCAAAACTTGTCGGGAGCTTCTGCTTCAACGGAACAAACCCTAGGGCTTGCCGGAGCAGACTGCTCCTCAGCGCTCTTGGCGTTGATCTTGGGGACCTTCTTAGCGGTGGCTTCGGGAAGCTCTGCCGGAAAATAGTCACCAGAAATCAACTTCCTCTTCTTGCTGTCGTTCGTGAAGAACTTGGCGCTGATCGCGATGAGCTCGTGGATCTGATGACGCGGTGGAGTCGTTGTCGAGGTGGATCCGGCGAGTCGGCGATCTTGGCCTTCGGGGCGGAGAGTGCACAGTGGTTGCACCCCCACCGGTCTTGTCGCCACTGGCTCGTGCCTGGCTGACTTGCCGCGGCTGCGACGTGCTCGGCTGCCGTTGAGTGTCGCCGTTGGCGAAGCCGATGAGACTCTGAATGGTGGCCCTCCAGTCGTCGATCTTGTCTGCCGTTGGAGGGTAGTCCAGGAGCAGTTGAGCTCGCGCCAAAGCTTCTGCTGTAGTGGCGGGTGGTGGTGGCGAACGGTACGAGGAGCGGGATATGCTCGGACTTCTAACTATGTTAGAAGGAGCAGTATCCCGTCCAGACGACCGTGCCTCGCTCGTGCCAGCATGTTGGCGTGCATGCTGGTCTTGAGCACTCCGAGATCCACCAGCTTGATCTTGGTCCAGCAAATGCATGGTACCGTGAGTACCATGACGCTGCCGGTCCCGCGCCTCCTGAGATGGGCGCGGTCCATGTACGGATGCCGAGGTCTTGGAGTGCGCCCGGTCGTTGTGGGAGCCGGCTACGCCGCTGATGGGCAGCGCAGCCTTGTCCTTGGACCTGGCAGCACCGTGAGCTCCCTCGTCGACGCCCGTTCTTCCTCCGGCGTCTGCCCCATCAGCCGTTTGCTCCGGCGGTGGTGGGTTCGACGTAGACGGAGCAGCCACCTCCGAAGCCTTCTTCTTCGGCGGCATGTCGATGAAGATGATGAAGATCTAGCTCGTGTGAACGCCGGATCTGGTTCACACAACCTCGACTCCCCTACCTGGCGCGCCAAAGATGTCGGGGGACTAATCCACGAGCACCTATGGGACCGGCGGACCGAGTCCCTTTCGGTTCGGCGGGGGCGAGGGTTGCACGAAGAGCGGATCGAGGCGAAGCACACGAGCAGTTTACCCAGGTTCGGGCCGCACGGATGCGTAAAACCCTACTCCTGCTTTGTGGTTTGTATTGAGTTCTTGCTCGGGAGCGCGGAGTGCTACAGTACACCCCAACAGCTAACGAGACCGAGCGTGAGTGTTCCCTTCCCCCCTCCTCTACGTTGCGCATGGGCCTCCTTTTATATGCTCAAGGGGTCACCGACAGGTGGCAACATAGACAAGGGTAAAAATTGAAAGGTGTTGCGGTTGGTACAACTACCTGCTACAGTGTATCATACCTAACCCTGACGACAGGGGACAAGGGCATTAAATGCCCGTCTACGTCGCCTAAATAGTGCAAAAGGGACCGTCAGGGACGCCACCGCTCGCGACGATGGTAATCTTGTCAGTGCCGCTTGCCACCGCGCACCGCTGGCTGCACAGCCTCCCGCCACGTACGCCGGGAAGGGTCCCAGAGCGACACGTTGGTGGATGTGCTGGAGCGCGGACACAGAGTGGTGGCTTGCCGCGGCAAGCGCCTTGCCGCAGTCGTTGTCTTGTCGCGTCCGGGAGCTTGTCGATCACCGGGCCTTGCCAGGACGCGTGGCGCGTCGCGGCAAGTTCCTTGAGATGCCTTGGTTGGCCTTCCCGGCAAGCTCCTCTTGCCGGGGTCTTGTCTCCTTGGCTTGGATACTTTGTCCTTGAATGGCTCCAAAGGAACCACGGAGGACCTTGGCGGTCACCCGGCAAGCCTTGCCACGGGATGCTGCGACTACCCGTGCACAAGTTCGGGATACTAGGGTACCCCTACTCTAGTACACCGACAATCCCACGCGGAGTTATCCGCGAGGGAGCCCTTCCCCCACTTGGGTGCCTTCGCCTCCAGGTTCATGGAGGCCACCCTTTTCTTCCTTCCCCCCCTCCTCCTCCTCCTCCTCCTCGTCGTCGTCGCCTTCAGTGACCGAAGGGTCAGTCTCGTCTTCGGACGACAGGGCCGAAGTATCCTTTCGACGAAGGCCACTCCTGGTCCCCTTGGACGCCTTCTTGGTCTTCTTCTCTGGCACGTCATAAGGCGCCGGGAACAACATCTTCATCAAGAGTGGGGTCTCTTTGTCTTCGGGTAGCGGGGATGGACAGTACAGTTAATCCGCCTCGCTATGTCGGTCCAGGCCTAAGGAAAAAATTGATAGGAGAGCTTAGACTTCTTTCTCACAATACGCCAGTAAAGATTATGCCTTGAGAGTGTGAAATAACTTACCGAATTGGCTTGGCGCTTTGAGCTAAGCCCACGATCCTCGGTTGTAGGCGGTGGCGTCTCGCCGACCTTGAAGAGCACTTTCCAGATATCCTTGTGCGTTGTGCCAAAGAGCTCTAGCAGCGTCTGGTTCTTGGTCAGATCGAATTCCAACAAACAGCAAGTCTGGCATTGGCACGGGAGGATCCGGCGGATGATCATAACCTGGATCACATTGACAAGCTTGATCTTGTTGGATATCATGTTCTAGACACACGTCTGGAGCCCTGTAAGCTCGCCTGGAGAACCCCAGGTTAAGCCCTTCTCTTGCCAGGAGGTGAGCCGCATCGTAACTCCGGATCGAAATTCGGGGGCCGCCATCCAGTTGGTGTCGCACGGCTCGGTGATGTAGAACCACCCCGATTGCCACCCCTTCACCATTTCCACGAAAGAACCTTCGAGCCAGGTGACATTGGGCATCCTACCCAACATAGCACCTCCGCACTCTGCCTGTTGATCGCTCACCACCTTTGGCTTCACATTGAAGGTCTTCAGCCATAGGCTGAAATGAGGTGGGATGCGGAGAAAGGCCTCGCACACGACTATAAATGCTGAGATGTTGAGGATAAAGTTGGGGGATAGATCATGGAAATCTAGCCCATAATAAAACATCAATCCACGGACAAACGGGTGGAGAGGGAATCCCGGCCCGTGGACAAAATGCATGAGGAACACCACTCTCTCATGAGGCTCGGCGGTGGGGACGATCTATCCCTTGGCCAGAAGTCGGTGAATCATCTCCTTGGCCAGGTATCCGGCCTCTCGGAGCTCCTCTATATCTTTCCTCTTAACGGAGGAGGCCATCCACTTGCCGCTGACTCCGGATCCGGACATGGTTGAGTGCTTTCTCGAGACAGGGAAATGAGAACTTGGGCGTTGGATCTCAAGAACGGAGAGGCAGGAAGAAAGCGTGGGAGAAGAAAGGGGAATATTATCTCCTTATAAGGGTGGTGAATATCGAACGCCCCCCCCATTCACCTTAAAATTCGCCTGCTCCCAAGGGCTGTGTAAATGGCATGGTTGGGTTACCCACGCCCGTGTTGATGAGAATCTCGTAATAAGGGGACACGATCTATGCTTTGAGAAGACGTGCCAATGACAACCGCGTGATGAGGACATCAATACCATTGTTACGCCCACATCCCCTGCTGCTATACATACTGGACCAATTACTAGAGCTCGCGCATGCCAATTAAATTATTAGGTAGTTTCATTTTCTTGGTAATGATTCTAGTGTTCATGAGAATATGATGCTGCCTAAATTGGATACATTTGTTTTGCTTACAAATGAAGGGCCTGGCATGGATAAGAGGGATGAACACTGGAGCAAGACCAAGCATGGAGATGATGGCATGCGCATGGGGATAAAGAACGGAGTTACAAGTGATGATTTCAGGACTTTGAGGCCACCATAACGAATGCATGAAGCCTTGGACGAAATATACAAGATGCCACTTCATAAATTTCGTCCAGAGGCTATTCTAGGTGTTGCGTCACCTTATTATTGGGCCAGGCCCATGTATTTTCGAAATACTTAAGTATAGGCTGTTTTTAGAGTCCGCATGTGTGGGGAAACAAGAGTTAGGGTTGGTTTCGGATCCCTCCTCCAAGGGCCACGAAATTCCACCCTCTTCCTCCATATATACAGCCCTTTGGGCGTTGTTTAGACTTTGGGTTTTGTTTAGATTAAAAGTTCTCCATAGCTGCAACTTCACGTACTTCGTTTGTGTCCAACGACCAGACCAAGACGTCACATAACTCCACCTTCATTAATAAAGCTTTCCTCTTTAATTCACAATATCCAGATTGCAATCTCAGTTTCTTGTTTGTTCTTCGTTTGCTCGCAGGAAATAGACCTTCGTGGTCAGGTTGATCGTGCTCCGGCATGGTCAATAACCCTCGGAAGTTCGTTTAGCGATTGCTAAGGCGCGACGTCTTCGCACGTTCGTAGTCGGATCGTCAAAGTCGACTCCCACAGAAAATGATATCTATCTCATCGAAACATCGAGACACCTTCGCCTCTATCACCGCGTCTCGAAACGTGGGGGCGAAAAACGGTTCAAAATTATGACCGGACGGGCGTGACGTCACATTACTGAAGTTGTCAGCAGATTGGACTTGTGTGTTATTATATTCTCTCTGCGGTTGTGTGCGGTGTGTGTTATAGGTCCGGACATGATCAATTCGTCTAGGGACTATTCGGGAGTTCGGAAGGAGGAACCCGCCTTGCAATGCTGAAGATAGCACTACGCGCCGGATACCTTGTCATTGAAGCCAGGTTCAGGGGCTACCGAGGGAGTCCTGGGCTAAGGGGTCCTCGGGCGTCTGGCCTGTTATCTATGGGCCAGACCGATGGGCTGTGAAGATATGAAGAGCGAAGACTGTACCCATGTCCGGATGGGACTCTCCTTGGTGTGGAAGGCAAGCTTGGCGAACAACTATGAAGATTCCATCTTATATAACCCTAGATCCCCCCGGTGTCTATATAAACCGGAGGGTATAGTCCGGAAAGGATATACTCAATACCATAGTCATACAGGCTAGACTTCTAGGGTTTAGACATTACGATCTCGTGGTAGATCAACTCTTGTAATACTCATATTCATCAAGATCAATCAAGCAGGAAGTAGGGTATTACCTCCATAGAGAGGTCCCGAACCTGGGTAAACATCATGTCCCATGTCTCCTATTACCATAAACCTTAGACGCACTGTTCGGGACCCCCTACCCGAGATCCGCCGGTTTTGACATCGATAGTACCGAAATCAATTTTTAAAAGAGAGGTATTTTTGACAAGTCTTCGCCACCTACGTAACTTAAGACTAGAGAGATATACTTCAAGTATTCATTTTGAACTTTGTGTGGTTAGGAATCATGATCAAGTGCAACCCTTCAAATATTAGTACAATGTTGTATAAGGTTGCTAGAGTTCTAAATAAAAAATTCTACATCTCCTCCATTTTGCATCTTGTTTTCTCGGAGATATTGCATTGATCATGTTGCACTTTCACCATTTTCTGCTCCCACTTCATCGAAATCAGAAAAACCTTGATGCTTGTCTTTGATCACAGGATTTTAGGTATTTTATTGAAACCATCACCAAGATTGAGAGGAATAAGGGGTGACGAACAACTTCCCTAAAGAAGAGATAGCAAGAAGGAGCATCTAGGTGCCTAGACAAGGGCTGATATGAGTGGGGCCGCTCATACCGCTGCTTGTACCATGTGGCGCCGCCACCGTATCTTCAAACCCCACGACTCTTCTAAGTAGAATGAAAACATTCAGATAATAGAGTAGGGTAAAAACAAAAAAGCCCTAGAAGTACATGAGAAGAGAGGATATCCAGAGGGAATATCTTCACTTAGATCCATCCCAAATCCCTCCATCAAGGAGATTCACTACTTCACCACCAATGACTCCATGAGGGTGAAAGAGAATGAAAACTCGAACATTGTGAGATTATGGTTTGAATCCTTGCTTCGTACTTTCACTCAAAGAATGAGACTTGGATAATCATTCATCTTGTTGTGACGATTACGGTATTATCAATATGATTTCCCTTTATTTGATACCATTGTTTGATTGTGACCCCCTCAAGTGTGAGATAGGAGGGAATAGAGGAATGTGATCGTGCCTATTACTTCTATTACTAATGTGTGATGACTTAGAAGATTGAATAATGTTGGGAAATGTAGCATGCAATTTCAAAAAATTTCCTACGCTCATGCAAGATCTATCTAAGAGATGCATAGCAATGAGGGGGAGAGAGTGTCCACGTACCCTCACAGACCGAAAGCGAAGTGTTTAGACAACGCGGTTGATGTAGTTGAACTTCTTATAGATCCGACCGATCAAGCACTGAACGTACAACTCCTTCAAGTTCTGCACACGTTCAGCTCGATGATGTCCCTCATTCTCTTGATCCAACAAGGTATCAGGGAAGTATATGAGTTCCGCGAGCACGACAGCATGGTGACGGTGATGGTGAAGTGATCCATGCAGGGCTTCGCCTAAGCACCGCGAGAATATGACCGGGGGTGTAAACTATGGAGGGGGCGCCGCACACGGCTAACAATTGATGTTGTGTGTTCTAGGCGCCCCCTCCCCACATATATATAGGTGGGAGGGCAGGAGAGGTAGTCAAGGGGCTCCCAAGTAGGATTCGAATCCTACTTGGGGTTTCCCAAGTGGCGCCCCCTTCCATATATCATCGGAGAGAAAAGGGAAGGGGGACGAGAGAAAGGAAGGGGGGGCAACCCCCCCCTTTTCCTTCTCCAATTCGGCCTCCTGCCTAAGGGGGGGGGGGGCGCCCCCCCTGGTGGGCTGGTGTGCTCCCCTCTTATGTCCCATATGGCCCATATCTTCCCCCCGGGGGTTTCGGTAACCCCCCGATACTCCGATAATTACCCGATACACTCCGAAACACTTCCGGTGTCCGAATACTATCATCCTATATATCAATCTTTACCTCTCAACCATTTCGAGACTCCTCGTCATGTCCGTGATCTCATCCGGGACTCAGAACAACATTTGGTCACCAAATCACATAACTCATATAATACTATATCATCATTGAACGTTAAGCGTGCGGACCCTACGGGTTCGAGAACTATGTAGACATGACCAAGACACCTCTCCAGCCAATAACCAATAGCGGAACCTGGATGCTCATATTGGCTCCTACATATTCTATGAAGATCTTTATCGATCGAACCGTTATGACAACATACATTATTCCCTTTGTCCATCGGTATGTTACTTGCCCGAGATTTGATCGTCGGTATCCACATACCCAGTTCAATCTCGTTACCGACAAGTCTCTTTACTCGTTCCGTAATACATCATCTTGTAACTAACTCATTAGTCACTTTGCTTGCAAGGCTTCTTATGATGTGCATTACCGAGAGGGCCCAGAGATACCTCTCCGATACTCGGAGTGACAAATCCTAATCTCGATCTATGGCAACCCAACAAACACCTTTGGAGATACCTGTAGAGCATCTTTATAATCACCCAGTTATGTTGTGACGTTTGATATCACACAAGGTATTCCTCTGGTATCCGGGAGTTGCATAATCTCATAGTCGAAGGAATATGTATTTGACATGAAGAAAGCAATAGCAATAAAACTGAATGATCAATATGCTAAGCTAACGGATGGGTCTTGTCCATCACATCATTTTCCTAATGATGTTATCCCATTCATCAAATGACAACACATGTCTATGGTTAGGAAACTTAACCATCTTTGATTAACGAGCTAGTCTAGTAGAGGCTTACTAGGGACACGGTGTTTTGTCTATGTATCCACACATGTATCAAGTTTCTGGTTAATACAATTCTAGCATGAATAATAAAAATTTACCATGATATAAGGAAATATAAAATAAAAACTTTATTATTGCCTCTAGTGCATATTTCCTTCAGTCTCCCACTTGCACTAGAGTCAATAATCTAGTTCAAATCACCATGTGATTTAACACTAATAGTTCATATCTTTATGTGATTAACACCCATAGTTCACATCGCCATGTGAACAACACCTAAAAGGTTTACTAGAGTCAATAATCTAGTTCACATCGCGATGTGATTAACACCCAAAGAGTACTAAGGTGTGATTATGTTTTGCTTGTGGTAGAAGTTTAGTCAATGGGTCTGCCACATTAAGATCCGTATGTATTTTGCAAATTTCTATAGCTAATAGCTCCCACATTCAATACGTATCTAGATTGACACTTAGAGTCATCTAGATCAGTGTCAAAGCTTGCATCGACGTAACTCTTTACAACGAACTCTTTATCACCTCCATAACCGAGAAACATTTCCTTGGTTCTCTTTAAGGTAACTAAGGATAATTTTGACCGCTGTCTAGTGATCTAGTCCTGGATCACTATTGTTCCCCCTTGCCAAACTCATGGCAAGGTACACAACAGGTTTGGTACACAACATGGCATACTTTATAGAACCTATGGCTGAGTGATACGTCGGATAATTTTTGATTGCTCCATGCTATTATATTATCAACCTTGGATGTTTTATATGCATTTATATGCTATTTTATATGATTTTTGGGACTAACCTATTAACCTAGAGCCAAGTGCCAGTTTCTGTTTTTTCCTTATTTTTGAGTATCACAGAAAAGGAAAACCAAACGGAGTCCAATTGACCTGAAATTTCACGGAGATCATTTTTGGACCAGAAGAAGCCCATGGAGTACCGGAGGTGGGCCAGAAGAGTCCCGAGGCCACCACATGGGTGGGGGGCGCGCCCCTACCTTGTGGCCATCACGGGGACCCCCTTGATTAGTTCCCGACTCCAACACCTCTTATATAACCCCAAATTTCCAGAAAGAAACCTAGATCGGGAGTTCCACCCCCGCAAGCCTCTGTAGCCACCGAAAACCAATCTAGACCCGTTATGGCACCCTGCCGGAGGGGGGAATCACTCTCCGGTGGCCATCTTCATCATCCCAGCGCTCTCCATGACAAGGAGGGAGTAGTTCGCCCTCGGGGCTGAGGGTATGTACCAGTAGCTATGTGTTTGATCTCTCTCTCTCTCTCTCATGTTCTTGACTCTACACGATCTTGATGTATCACGAGCTTTGCTATTATAGTTGGATCTTATGATGCTTCTCCACCTCTATTCTTTTGTAATGGATTGAGTTTTCCCTTTGAAGTTATCTTATCGGATTGAGTCTTTAAGGATTTGAGAACAATTGATGTATGTCTTGCATGTGCTTATATGTGGTGACAATGGGACATCACATGGTCCACTTGATGTATGTTTTGGTGATCAACTTGCGAGTTTCGTGACCTCATGAACTTATGCATAGGGGTTGGCACACGTTTTCGTCTTGACTCTTTGGTAGAAACTTTGGGGAACTCTTTGAAGTTCTTTGTGTTGGTTGAATAGATGAATCTGAGTTTGTGTGATGCATATCGTATAATCATACCCACAGATACTCGAGGTGACATTGGAGTATCTAGGTGACATTGGAGTTTTTGTTGATTTGTGTCTTAAGGTGTTATTCTAGTACGAACACTAGGATAGACTGAACGAAAAGAATAGCTTCGTGTTATTTTACTACAGACTCTTGAATAGATCGATCAGAAAGAATAACTTTGAGGTGGTTTCGTACCCTACAATAATCTCTTCGATTGTTCTCCGCTATTAGTGACTTTGGAGTGACTCTTTTTTGCATGTTGATGGATAGTTTTATGATCCAATTATGTTATTATTGTTGAGAGAACTTGCACTAGTGAAAGTATGAACCCTAGGCCTTGTTTCCTAGCATTGCAATACCGTTTACGCTCACTTTTAACACTTGCTACCTTGCTGTTTTTATGTTTTCAGATTACAAAAACCTATATCTACCATCCATATTGCACTTGTATCACCATCTCTTCGCCGAACTAGTGCGCCTATACAATTTACCATTGTTTTGGGTGTGTTGGGGACACAAGAGACTCTTTTTTATTTGGTTGCAGGGTTGTTTGAGAGAGACCATCTTCATCCTACGCCTCCCACGGATTGATAAACCTTAGGTCATCCACTTGAGGGAAATTTGCTACTGTCCTACAAACCTCTGCACTTGGAGGCCCAACAACGTCTACAAGAAGAAGGTTGTGTAGTAGACATCACTGAGGCATAGGGAATGACTTTCATTCTTTCTTTATCTTCTGCCGTGGTCGGGTTTTGAGTCTTTACTCAAGTTCACACCTTACTATACAGGCAAGAACCCCTTCTTTGACTGATCCATTTTGAACTCCTTCAAAATCTCGTCAAGCTATGTACTCATTTAAAGTCTTATCAGGCATCTTCATCTATCTCTATAGATCTTGATGCCCAATATGTAAGTAGCTTCACCGAGGTCTTCCACTGAAAAATTCTTATTCAAATATCCATTTATGCTACCTAGAAATTGTACATCATTTCCATTCAACAACATGTCATCCACATATAATATCAGAAATGCTATAGAGCTCCCACTCACTTTCTTGTAAATACAGGCTCCACCATAAGTCTGTATAAAACCATATGCTTTGATCACCTTATCAAAGCGTATATTCCAACTCCGAGATGCTTGCACGAGTCCATAGATGGATCGCTGGAGTTTACACACTTTGTTAGCACCATTAGGATCCACAAAACCTTTTGGTTGCATCATATACAACTCTTCTTCAAGAAATCCATTAAGGAATGCAATGACATCCATTTGCTAGATTTCATAAAATGCGGCAATTGCTAACATGATTCGAACAGACTTAAGCATCTCTACGAGTGAGAACATCTCATCGTAGTCAACACCTTGAACTTGTCAAAAACCTTTTGCAACAAGTCAAGCTTTGTAGACAGTAACACTACCATCAGTGTCCGTCTTCCTCTTGAAGATCCATTTATTCTCAATGGCTTGCCGATCATTGGGCAAGTCCACCAAAGTCCACACTTTGTTCTCATACATGGATCCTATCTCAGATTTCATGGCCTCAAGCCATCTATCGGAATCTGGGGGCATCATAGCTTCTTCATAGTTTGTAGGTTCGCCATGGTCTAATAACTTGACTTCCAGGACGGGATTACCATACCACTCTGGTGCGGAACGTGTTCTGTTCGACCTACGAGGTCTAGTAGTAACTTGATCCGAAGTTTCATGATCATCATGATTAGCTTCCTCTCTAGTTGGTGTAGGCATCACGGGAACAGATTTCACTGATGTGCTACTTTCCAATTCGAGAGAAGGTATAATTACCTCATCAAGTTCTACTTTCCTCCCACTCACTTCTTTTGAGAGAAACTCCTTCTCTAGAAAGGCTCCATTCTCGACAACAAAGATCTTGCCTTCGGATCTGTGGTAGAAGGTGTACCCAATTGTTTCCTTAGGGTATCCTATGTAGATGCACTTCTCCGATTTGGGTTCGAGCTTATCAGGCTGAAGCCTTTTTACATAAGCGTCAAGACCCCAAACTTTAAGAAACGATAGCTTAGGTTTCTTGCCAAACCACAGTTCATATGGTGTCGTCTCAACGGATTTAGACAGTGCCCTATTTAACGCGAATGTAGCTGTCTCTAATGCATAACCCCAAAAAAATAGTGGTAAATCGGTACGAGACATCATAGATCGCACCATATCTAATAAAGTACGGTTACAATGTTCGGACACACCATTATGTTGTGGTGTTCCAGGTGGCGTGAGTTGTGAAACTATTGTTTTAAATGAAGGCCAAACTTGTAACTCAAATATTCACCTCCGCGATCTGATCATAGAAACTTTATTTTCTTGTTACGATGATTCTCCACTTCACTCTGAAATTCCTTGAACTTTTCAAATGTTTTAGACTTGTGTTTCATTAAGTAGATGTACCCATATTTGCTCAAATCATCTGTGAAGGTTAGAAAATAACGATACCTCCCGCGTGCCTCAACACTCATCGGACTGCATACATCGATATGTATTATTTCCAATAAGTCATTGGCTCGCTCCATTGTTTTGGAGAATGGTGTTTTAGTCATCTTGCCCATGAGGCATGGTTCACCACTACAAAAAAGAGACACATTCGTGACATTTTGGGCCGAACATTTTTTTCTGTCATACATATGACACTTCTATGACGATAATTGTGACAAAACCCGGTATCATCATAGATGTGGTGGGATCCTACTTCTATGACAAAAAATCATGACAGAAAAATGGGCTTTTCGTCCTGGGCGGGCCGGAGACTCAACTGCATGACATTCTTTGGGCCATCCATGATGGAAAAAACCATGCTAGAAGTGAGGGGGAGGAAAATTTCGGGGAGTTCCCGGTTATGGTGGGAGGTCGGGGGCCGAGCGATGCGCGTTTCTCTCGTACGTACGCGCGTGTGTGTGAGGCGTTGGCTCTAACTGAAACCAAGCGAGGCGTTGGGCTCTAACTGAACCCGAGCGATTGCACTGCAGGCTACGCGTTACTGAGCCCGAGCGATCGATCGATGGCTATTAACTGAACCCGATCGAGCGATTCCTTTGCTACTGCTGCTAACTGAAGCCGATCGATGCTGCCTCTGGGATGAACAGTGAGTGTTGGGGGGTGGGGGTTGGATGAACAGTGAGCGGTGGCGTTGCCTCTGGATGAACAAGACCCTATGGTATGGTGGAGGGCTAGATGAACATTAGACGGTGGAGGGGTGCCCGTGGAGGGGTGGTTGAACAGGACCCCGTGGTGTGGAGGGCTGGATGAACAGTAGATGGTGGAGGGGTGCCCGTGGAGGGGTGGTTGAACAGTAGCCGGTGGAGTAGCACGCGGTGGAGGCTGGATGAATAGGATCCCGTGGAGGCTGGAGGAGGTCGATGGTAGCCCGTGGAGGTTGGAGGAGGTCGACAGTGGAGATGAACAATATCCCGTGGAGTCCCGTTTTGTGGTACGCCACACCCCTCCCGATGAACAGGACCCCTGTTTCGACCGTAGGAGGCCTGTTTCATCCGTTTTGCGGTACGCCACACCCCTCCCGATCAACAGGACCCCCGTTTCGACCGTAGGAGGTCCGTTTCCTCCGTTTTGCGGTACGCCACACCCTTCCCGATCAACAGGACCCCCTTTTTGACCTTAGGAGGTCCGTTTCATCCGTTTTGCGGTACGCTAGACCACTCCCGATGAACAGGATCCCGTTTCGAACGTGGCCGGTAGAACACAAGGCCGTTTCCTCCGTTCTGCGATACGCCAGGCCTCGTTTCCATCGCCTGTTCTGTCCAAGCCCTCCCGATGAACACGACCACGCATTCTGTTTCGAGCCAGCCGGTTGTTTCCCACGCGTTCCGTTGCCTCCCGATGAACATGACGCATTCCGTTGCCTCCCCATGAACACGACGCATTCTGTTGCCTCCCCATGAACACGACGCATTCCATTGCCTCCCCATGAACACGACGATGACGTTGTTTCTCTGTTCTGACCAAGCCATCTCAACGAGCCCTCGCCGTACGTATGCACGAGTAGGCGTTCGAGACCCCGCCCGTATGTACACATACGTGGTCGTATTTTCTTTCTTGCACCCTGGCCGCTGTACGTACGTGTACATGCTACGTGCACGCCTCTACTATGACACGTCCGCGCCTCTACATCCACCAGGATATATATGTACGTACACGTTCATGACCAGAATGACAATGCTACGTACGCTTCGACCAGGTGGGTCCCGACTGTCAGGCACTTCCTTGCGTGCGAAGATGTAGCTGGTGGGTCCCAGCAGTAAGGGGGTGAATCGTTTTGTTTTTTTTTGCCCGGACGCACTTCCTTGCATGCGAAGGTGTAGCTAGTGGGTCCAAGGAGTCAGGGGGGAAACATTTTTTTCACGAAATACGGTGGCCCGTTCGGTGGGTCCCCGCTGTCAGGTGGAGGAATAATTATTTTGCGCGTAATAAGGAGGCACTTCCTTGCTGCGGCCGTGGACCCAGCTGTCAGCGTCTCCACGCACAATACACTTCCGATGTAAGTTGGTCGTTAACCACATTGACCACGCCGCGCCGAGAGCACCACATCAGTGGACGACGGCGAGGCCTAGGAAGGGGACGACACGGAGGCGGGGAAGACTCGGCAGTTGTTTCCCACACGGAGGGGAGTACGACTGTACGAGGGTTTACTGGTTTGTCTGCCGTCGCCGGAGAATAACAGCAGGTGTGGGTGAGTAGAGGGATGGCTAGGCCAGTGATGGGAGTACGGTGGGGCGGTGAGGCCTGCGCGGCAGCACAGTCGGCCGCGGGAAGGAGGGAGCAGGCAGTCCCGCCGGCGCTTGTTTGAGCGGCTGGAGCAGGAAGAGCAGAGATTGAAGAAGCACGACGGCTGTTGGATGGACATCCAACAGTCAGTGCTTGTGCGTCAACCTTTTTTTAGGAAAGCCTCAAATCTGTGGAAAACAACATACAACCCATCTGCCATTATTTCTAATAATTTACAGCCCATTTGCTAATTCTTAAGGTTTTTTTGGAGCCCATATTCTTTTTGTTAGCATTACAGCCCATATTGTGGCCACGGTTAAAAAATTATACGAAATTTTGCATATTTCGGTGCAGTACGAACTGTTTTTAATCCCGAAATTTCGACTCACATTCAAACTGATTTTAAAAATAAATGTATATCAATATAAAAGCCAACAAATTCTCCATGCATAAAAATTAATGTAATTTAAAATCTTGAAATGAAAAAAAAGATATTTGAAGCTAATTGCCGGTTTGATGTGTTTTAAAAATGTACAACCCATTTCTCATTACTGATGGGCCATTTTCTCGGCCAGCCGAATGAAAGCTCTCCTCGTCTTGAAAGATTTGCAGCCCAACAGGCCTCACAAAGTGACTTACTTGGCAAATCACAAAAAAACCGGGCTATGGCCGTGGACCCAGCTGTCAGCCTCTCCATGTACAGTACTCTTCCGATGGACGTCGTTCCTTGACCACGTTGACCACGCCGCGCGGAGAGCACCACGACGGTGGACGACGGCAAGGCCTAGGAAGGGGACGACGCGGAGCCGGTGAAGACGCGGCAGTGGAAGCTCGCGCGGAGAGGAGTACGAGGGTTCACTGGTTCGGCGGCGGTGTGGGGCTGCCGTCGCAGCAGGGCCTGGCCAGCGGTGGGAATAGTAGGGGCGGTGAGGCCTCTGCGGCAGCACAACCGGCCACGGGAGGCAGGAGCATGCGGCACGACCGGCGCTGCTTTGGGCGGCTGGAGCAAGAAGACCAGAGGTTGAAGAAGCACTACGGCCGTTGGATGGACATCGTACGGTCACTGGTGCTAGAATCGTTCATATTGACTAAGTTGACAAAGCCCTTCGTCCCCGTCAACTTAGTGGGCCCACAAGTCAGCCTCCCACCAAGGTGGGTCCCAGCTAGCCGGGGAGTATTCATTTTTTGTGCGTAATAAGGAGGCACTTCCAGTGGGTCCGAGCTGACAGCGGGGGGAACGTTTTTTTTCGTGAAATACGGTGGCCTGTCCGGTGGGTCCCAGCAGTCAGTGGGAAATGATTTTTTCACAAAATATAGGTGGACCATCTGGTGGGTCCCCGCTGTCAGGTGGAGGAGTAATTATTTTCCGCGTAATAAGGAGGCACTTCCTGGCGGCTGCCGTGGACCCAGCTGTCATCCTCTCCACGTACAGTACTCTTCCGATGGAAGTCGGTCTTTGACCACATTGACCATGCCGCGCCGAGAGCACAACGGCGATGGACGACAGCGAGGCCTAGGAAGGGGATGATGCGGAGCCGGGCAAGACTCGGCAGTGGATGCCCACGCGGAGAGGAGGGATGGCCTGGTCAGTGGTTCACTGGTTCGGCTGCAGTGTGAGGCTGCCGTCGCCGCAGAATAACAGGGGGTGTGGGTGAGTGGAGGGATGGCCTGGTCAGTGGTGGGAGTAGTATGGGGGCGGTGAGGCCTCTGTGGTAGCACAGCCGGCCACGGGAGGCAGGAGCAGGCGGCACGACCGACGCTGCTTTGGGCGGCTGGAGCAAGAAGACCAGAGGTTGAAGAAGCACTATGGCCGTTGGATGGACATCATACGGTCACTGGAGTATTGACTAAGTTGACAAAGCCCTCCATCCCCGTCAACTTAGTAGGCCCACAAGTCAGCCCAAAAATATGGTGGGTCCCAGCTAGCAGGGGGTATTCATTTTTTTGGGCGTAATATGGAGGCACTTCCTTGTGTGCGAAGATATAGCTGGTGGGTCCGACCTGTCAGCGGGTGGAATGTTTTTTCGTGAAATACAGAGGCCCTTCCTGTGGGTCCTAGCTGTCAGGTAGAGGAATCATTATTTTGCGCGTAATAAGGAGGCATTTCCTTGCGTGCGGCCGTGGACCCAGCTGTCAGCCTCTCCACGTACAGTCCACTTTCGATGGATGTCGTTCATTGACCACGTTGACCAGGCCGCTGATACGTCTCCAACGTATCTATAATTTTTGATTGCTCCATGCTATATTATCTACTGTTTTAGGCAATATTGGGCTTTATTATCCACTTTTATATTATTTTTGGGACTAACCTATTAACCGGAGGCCCAGCCCAGATTTGCTATTTTATGCCTATTTTAGTGTTTTGGAGAAAAGGAATATTAGACGGAGTCGAAACGGAACGAAATCAACTAGAGAAGTTATTTTTGGAATGAAAGCCACCCGATAGACTTGGACCCCACGTCAAGGAAGGAAGGAGGAGCTCACGAGGGTAGGGGGCGCGCCCCCTGCCTCGTGGGGCCCTCATGGCTCCCCTGACGTGCTTCTTCTGCCTATATAACTCCATATACCCTAAAACATCCAGAATGGAGATTAGATCAGGAGTTCCACCACCAGAAGCCTCCGTAGCTACGGAAAACCAATCTAGACCCGTTCCGGCACCCTGCCGGAGCGGGCAATCCTTCTCCGGTGGCCATCTTCATCATCCCGGCGCTCTCCATGACGAGGAGGGAGTAGTTCTCCCTCGGGGCTGAGGGTATGTACCAGTAGCTATGTGTTTGATCTTTCTCTCTCTCTCTCGTGTTCTTGAGGTGATACGATCTTGATGTATCGCGAGCTTTGCTATTATATTTGGATCCTATGATGTTTCTTGCCCCCTCAACTCTCTTGTAATGAATTGAGTTTCCCCTTTGGAGTTATCTTAACGGATTGGGTCTTTAAATATTTGAGAACACTTGATGTATGTCCTGCCGTGGATATCTGTGGTGACAATGGGATATCACATGATTCACTTGATGTATGTTTTGGTGATCAACTTGCGGGTTCCGCCCATGAACCTATGCATAGGGGTTGGCACACGTTTTTGTCGTGATTCTCTGGTAGAACTTTGGGGCACTCTTTGAGGTCCTTTGTGTTGGTTGAATAGATGAATATGAGATTGTGTGATGCATATCGTATAATCATGCCCACGGATACTTGAGGTGACATTGGAGTATCTAGGTGACATTATGGTTTTGGTTGATTTGTATCTTAAGGTGTTATTCTAGTACGAACTCTATGGCTGTTTGTGACACTTATTGGAATAGCCCAATGGATTGATTGGAAAGAATAACTTTGAGGTGGTTTCGTACCCTACCATAATCTCTTCGTTCGTTCTCCGCTATTAGTGAATTTGGAGTGACTCTTTGTTGCATGTTGAGGGATAGTTTTATGATCCAATTATGTTAGTATTGTTGAGGGAACTTACACTAGCAAAAGTATGAACCCTAGGCCTTGTTTCAAGCCATTGCAATACCGTTTACGCTCACTTTTATCACTTGCTACCTTGCTGTTTTCATTATTTCAGATTACAAATACCTTTATCTACTATCCATATACCACTTGTTTCACCATATCTTCGCCGAACAAGTGCACCTATACAATTTACCATTGTATTGGGTGTGTTGGGGACACAAGAGACTCTTTGTTATTTGGTTGCAGGGTTGCTTGAGAGAGACCATCTTCATCCTACGCCTCCTACGGATTGATAAACCTTAGGTCATCCACTTGAGGGAAATTTTCTACTGTCCTACAAACCTCTGCACTTGGAGGCCCAACAACGTCTACAAGAAGAAGGTTGTGTAGTAGAAATCAAGCTCTTTTCTGGCGCCGTTGCCGGGGAGGTTAGCGCTTGAAGGTATATCTTTAGATCTTGCAATCGAGTCTTTTAGTTTCTTGTTTTATCACTAGTTTAGTTTATAAAAGAAAATTACAAAAAATGGAATTGAGTTTGTCTCATACGCTTCACCTTTTTAATAACTTTCGCGAGTATGATGGAAAGGATAATTGTGCTCAAGTGTTAGAAGAATAAATCTATAAAATGTTTGGCACTAAATATTTGAATGATGAGCATGATTGTAATGTTGTTAGTATGAATTCCTTGAATATCCAAGATGCTAATGATATGCAAAGCCACAAGCTTGGGGAAGCTATGTTTGATGAAGATGATATTTTTTGTCCCCCAAGTTTTGATGAGCAAATTTATTATGATGAAAGCATGCCTCCTATTTATGATGATTATATTGATGAAAGTGGATTTGGAGAGGTCATGACTTTATTTTCTGATGAATCCACTATTCCGCAAGAGGTTCCAATTGATTATGAGAACAAAGTTGCTATCTATGATGATTATTGTGATGACTTGTATGCTATCTATCCTGATTTTAGTTTTCAATTGGATTATGCCTCACATGATAATTGCTTTGTTGAGTTTGCTCCCACTACTATTAATGAGAAGAATTTTGCTTGTGTGGAGAGTAGTAAATTTTCTATGCTTGTAGATCATGAAACGAATGCTTTAGGTGCTGGTTATATTGTTGAATTCAATCATGATGCTACTGAAAATTATTATGAGGGAGGAATATATGCTTGTAGGAATTGCAATAATATCAAATTTCCTCTCTATTTGCTTAAAATCTTGAAGTTATGCTTGTTTTGCCTTCCTATGCTAGTTGATTATTGTTCCCATAAGTTGTTTGCTCACAAAATCCCTATGCATAGGAAGTGGGTTAGACTTAAATGTGCTAGTCATATTATTCATGATGCTCTCTTTATGTTACAACTCTTATCCTTCATGTGAGCATCATTGAAATCATCATGCCTAGCTAGGGGCATTAAACGATAGCGCCTGTTGGGAGGCAACACAATTTTATTTTAGATCCTTGCTTTTTGTCCCTGTTTAATAATAAATAATACATCTAGCCTCTGTTTATATATGGTTTTATGTTTTAATTAGTGTTTGTGCCAAGTAGAACCTTTGGGAAGACTTGGGGAAAGTCTTTGCGATCATGCTGTAAAAAACAGAAATTTTAGTGCTCACGATAACTACTGCCATTTTTATTTGGAGAGTGATATTTAGTTAATTATTTTTGAAGATGATAAATAGATAAATTCCTCAGGTCCAGGAATTTATTTGAGAATTTTATTAGTTCCAGAAGTATACGTTTGATCCATATTACTACAGACTGTTCTGATTTTGACAGATTCTGTTTTTCGTGTGTTGTTTGCTTATTTTGATGAATCTATGAGTAGTATCGGAGGGTATGAACCATAGATAAGTTGGAATACAGTAGATATTACACCAATATGGATTAAGAATGAGTTAATTACAGTACATTGAAGTGGTGATTTATTTTCTTATACTAACGGAGCTTACGAGTTTTCTGTTAAGTTTTGTGTTGTGAAGTTTTCAAGTTTTTGGGTAAGGATTCGATGGACTATGGAATAAGGAGTGGCAAGAGCCTAAGCTTGGGGATGCCCAAGGCACCCCAAGGTAATATTCAAGGATATCCAAGAACCTAAGCTTGGAGCTATATTTTTATTCACCACATGATATGTGTTTTGCTTGGAGCGTCATTTTATTTTATTTAGTTTTGCTTGCTGTTTGAATAAAATACCAAGATCTGAAATTCTTAAATGTTAGAGAGTCTTCACATAGTTGCATAATTATTCGACTACTCATTGATCTTCACTTATATCTTTCGGAGTAGTTTGTCATTTGCTCTAGTGCTTCACTTATATCTTTTAGAGCATGGTGGTAGTTTTATTTTGAAGAAATAGATGAACTCTCATGCTTCACTTATATTATTTTGAGAGTCTTAAATAGCATGGTAATTTGTTTAAAATCCTAATATGCTAGGTATACAAGATTAATAATAAAATTCTCTTATGAGTGTGTTGAATACTATGAGAAGTTTGATACTTGATAATTGTTTTGAGATATGGAGATGGTGATATTAGAGTCATGCTAGTTGAGTAGTTGTGAATTTGAGAGATACTTGTGTTGAAGTTTGTGATTCCTGTAGCATGCACGTATGGTGAACCGTTATGTGATGAAGTCGGAGCATGATTTATTTATTTATTGCCTTCCTTATGAGTGGCGTTTGGGGACGAGCGATGGTCTTTTACTACCAATCTATCCCCCTAGGAGCATGCGCATAGTACTTTGTTTTGATAACTAATAGATTTTTGCAATAAGTATGTGAGTTCTTTATGACTAATGTTGAGTCAATGGATTATACGCACTCTCACCCTTCCACCATTGCTAGCCTCTCTAGTACCGCGCAACTTTCGCCGGTACCATACACCCACCATATACCTTCCTCAAAACAGCCACCATACCTACCTATTATGGCATTTCCATAGCCATTCCGAGATATATTGCCATGCAACTTTCCACCGTTCCGTTTATGACACACTCCATCATTGTCATATTGCTTTGCATGATCATGTAGTTGACATTGTATTTGTGGCAAAGCCACCGTTCATAATTCTTTCATACATGTCACTCATGCATCATTTCACATCCCGGTACACCGCCGGAGGCATTCATATAGAGTCATATCTTGTTCTAAGTATTGAGTTGTAATTCTTGAGTTGTAAGTAAATAAAAGTGTGATGATCATCATTCAATAGAGCATTGTCCCCCCCCAAAAGGCCAAATAAAAAAGGGGCCAAATAAAAAAAGGGAAAGGCCAAATAAAAAAATAAAAAAATAAAAGGGACAATGCTACTATCCTTTTACCACACTTGTGCTTCAAAGTAGCACCATGATCTTCATGATAGAGAGTCTCCTATGTTGTCACTTTCATATACTAGTGGGAATCTTTCATTATAGAACTTGGCTTTTATATTCCAATGACGGGCTTCGTCAAATTGCCCTAGGTCTTCGTGAGCAAGTGAGTTGGATGCACACCCACTAGTTTCTTTTGTTGAGCTTTCATACACTTATAGCTCTAGTGCATCTGTTGCATGGCAATCCCTACTCACTCACATTGATATCTATTGATGGGCATCTCCATAGCCCATTGATACGCCTAGTTGATGTGAGACTATCTTCTCCTTTTGTCTTCTCCACAACCACCATTCTATTCCACCTATAGTGCTATGTCCATGGCTCACGCTCATGTATTACATGAAGATTGAAAAAGTTTGAGAACATCAAAAGTATGAAACAATTGCTTGGCTTGTCATCGGGGTTGTGCATGATTTAAATACTTTGTGTGGTGAAGATAGAGCATAGCCAGACTATATGATTTTGTAGGGATAGCTTTCTTTAGCCATGTTATTTTGAGAAGACATGATTGCTTAGTTAGTATGCTTGAAGTATTATTATTTTTATGTCAATATGAACTTTTGTCTTGAATATTTCGAATCTGAATAATCATATCACAAGTAAGAAGAATTACATTGAAATTATGCCAACTAGCATTCCACATCAAAAATTATATTTTTATCATTTACCTACTCGAGGACGAGCATGAATTAAGCTTGGGGATGCTTGATGCGTCTCCAACGTATCTATAATTTTTGATTGCTCCATGCTATATTATCTACGGTTTTAGGAAATATTTGGCTTTATTGTCCACTTTTATATTATTTTTGGGACTAACCTATTAACCGGAGGCCCATCCCAGATTTGCTGTTTTATGCCTATTTCAGTGTTTTGAAGAAAAGGAATATCAGACGTAGTCGAAACGGAACGAAATCAACTAGAGAAGTTATTTTTGGAACGAAAGCCACCCGATAGACTTGGACCCCACGTCAAGGAAGGAAGGAGGAGCTCATGAGGGTAGGGGGCGCGCCCCCTGCCTCGTGGGGCCCTCGTGGCTCCCCTGACGTGCTTATTCTGCCTATACAACTCCATATACCCGAAAACATCCAGAACGGAGGTTAGATCGGGAGTTCCGCCGCCAGAAGCCTCTGTAGCTACCGAAAACCAATCTAGACCCATTCCGGCACCCCGCCGGAGGGGGCAATCCTTCTCCGGTGGCCATCTTCATCATCCCGGCGCTCTCCATGACGAGGAGGGAGTAGTTCTCCCTCGGGGCTGAGGGTATGTACCAGTAGCTATGTGTTTGATCTCTCTCTCTCTCTCTCGTGTTCTTGAGGTGATACGATCTTGATGTATCGTCATCTTTGCTATTATATTTGGATCCTATGATGTTTCTTCCCCCCTCTACTCTCTTGTAATGAATTGAGTTTCCCTTTGGAGTTATCTTATCACATTGAGTCTTTAAAGATTTGAGAACACTTGATGTACGTCCTGCCGTGGATATCTGTGGTGACAATGGGATATCACGTGATTCACTTGATGTATGTTTTGGTGATCAACTTGCGGGTTCCGCCCATGAACCTATGCATAGGGGTTGGCACACGTTTACGTCGTGATTCTCCGGTAGAACTTTGGGGCACTCTTTGAGGTCCTTTGTGTTGGTTGAATAGATGAATCTGAGATTGTGTGATGCATACCGTATAATCATGCCCATGGATACTTGAGGTGACATTGGAGTATCTAGGTGACATTAGGGTTTTGGTTGATTTGTATCTTAAGGTGTTATTCTAGTACGAACTCTATGGCTGTTTGTGACACTTATAGGAATAGCCCAACGGATTGATTGGAAAGAATAACTTTGAGGTGGTTTTGTACCCTACCATAATCTCTTCTTTCATTCTCCGCTATTTGTGACTTTGGAGTGACTCTTTGTTGCATGTTGAGGGATAGTTTTATGATCCAATTATGTTAGTATTGTTGAGGGAACTTACACTAGCGAAAGTATGAACCCTAGGCCTTGTTTCAACGCATTGCAATACCGTTTACGCTCACTTTTATCACTTTCTACCTTGCTGTTTTTATTATTTCAGATTACAAATACCTTTATCTACTATCCATATACCACTTGTTTCACCATCTCTTCGCCGAACTATTGCACCTATACAATTTACCATTGTATTGGGTGTGTTGGGGACACAAGAGACTCTTTGTTATTTGGTTGCAGGGTTGCTTGAGAGAGACCATCTTCATCCTACGCCTACTACGGATTGATAAACCTTAGGTCATCCACTTGAGGGAAATTTGCTACTGTCCTACAAACCTCTGCACTTGGAGGCCCAACAACGTCTACAAGAAGAAGGTTGTGTAGTAGACATCAGCCGCGCCGAGAGCACCAGGGCGTTGGATGACGGCGACGCCTAGGAAGGGAATGACACGGAGCCAGGGAACACTCGGCAGTTGTTTCCCACGCGGAGGAGTACAAGGGTTTACTGGTTCGTTTGCCGTTGCCGGAGAATAACAGCATGTGTGGGTGAGTAGAGGGATGGCTAGGCCAGCGATGGGAGTATGGTGGGGCCGTGAGGCCTGCGCGGCAGCATAGCCGGCCGCGGGAGGAGGGAGCAGGCAGTCCCGCCGGCGCTTGTTTGAGCGGCTAGAGCATGAAGAGCAGAGTTGAAGAAGCACGACAGCCGTTGGATGGACATCCAACAGTCACTGCTCTCGTGTGTTGACTAAGTTGACAGGGCGTTGCGTGTGCGTCAACCTGTAGTAGGCACACAAGTCAGCCTCAAATCTGTGGAAAACAACATACAACCCATATTCCATTATTTCTAATAATGTACAACCCATTTTCTTAAGAAATTTTTTGGAGCCCATCTTCTTTTTGTTAGCATTACACCCCATATTGTGGCCATGGTTAAAAAGTATACGAAATTTTGCATATTTCGGTGTGATCAACTGTTTTTAATCCAGAAATATCGATTCACATTCATACTATTTTGAAAAATAATTTATATAAATATAAAATCCAAATAATTGTCCACGCATAAAAATCAATGGAATTTAAGATATTGTAATGAAAAAAATTGAAACTAATTCCCGGTTTGATGTGTTTTTAAAAATCTACAGCCCATTTCTGGGCAAACTGAATGAAACTCTCCTCGTCTTGAAAGATTTGCAGCCCAGCAGGGCCGATAAAGCAAGTAGGCCTTGTTTGGGTATTTCTTTAAAAAAATAGAATTGGGCTAGCCATTTTCAGCAAGAAAAAAACACAACTGGGCTCATGATGTGGTAAACATAAATAAAACCCTGGCTATACGGGCCACAGCCCCCGCACAGCCCCGTTGTTACCCTGATCCGTCGCTAAAACTAGTATAAATAACAACTTCTTGTTCCTCAAAACAAAACTGCGCGACTTGCTGGGTCCCTGGTGTCAGCCGCTCGTAGTGTAATTCTCTCGTTTATTGACTACGCTGACAATGGCGTGAGCCCCAGATGTCCAACCATTAGGAGGAACCATATTTTTGGGCTTGTACTATAGAGGCACTTGCTTGCGTACTGCCATGACGCTGGTGGGTCCCTACTGTCATCCTCTCCACGTACAGTCATCTCCTTGTTCCTCTCGGTTGTTGACGACGTTGACAACGCAGGAGGGCGGCGCACCGCGCATGGCGAGCGAACCAAGGCCGCAAGGCGAAGGACAACGGCGAGGCCTCGGACGGAACGAACAGGAGCCGTTGAAGATGCGCCGGTCCAGTCGCAGGCGAAGGGGAGTACGAGGGTTGACTGGTTCGGGTGCGGGTGTGTGTTGGGGCTGACGTCGCCGGAGAATAACAGGACGTGTGGGGGAATAGAGGGAGGGACTAGCCAACGTTGGAGGGTACGTGCGGTAGGGCAGCGGAGGCGCAGCCAGCCATGGGGGGCGGGAGCAGGCGGAGCCGACGGGGTGGTTTGGTTTGGGCGGCTGGAGGAAGAAGAAGACAAGAGATAGAAGATACACGATAGATGTTGGATGTCAATCCAATGACTGGTAGGCAGAATCGTTTGTTGACTGGCTAGTAAGTCGACACCACCTTTGATAGGCTATTTCCTCACGGGTTCCAAATGTCAGAATCCAAATCTATCACGGTCATGCAGCCTTTCCTATGAAAATTTACAGCCCATTTGATGTGCTAGTTCGAAATAAGTTTGTGGGTGCTGGTGGGGGCTAATCACTTGCCTTCTGTAATGCACAGTGAGCTCAAGCAACCGACGAGAGTGATGTTATTTCCCTTGGTTGGGATTTATTACAATATTTCACTCTAAATTAAATGAATGGCAAGCCATTTGCCTTGTTTCAAAGAAAATATGACAGTCACAGCCGAGTTGAAAAGGGCAGGAACATCTAACTCCAGCTTACAAACTATACAAAAGCACGAGGGTTAATTATTCATCAGGTTTACAAAAAAACCAGATTGAAAAGGGCAACAACATCTAACTCCAGCACTGTTTTCGGTTGTCACAGTCAAATGGATCGGTCAGGTCCATAGAATGAACATCCTGGGTCGTAAAATTTACTGGATTATGACCACAATATGTTGTAAATAGAAGCCCGACACGTTCAGAAGCTCTTTTGCCCACCTGAAACTCCTTTTTTGCTCTTTGACATACCCATCTGTCAATTTAGTAAATATATGGGCTTTTGAATTGATTTTACTATTTACTAGTGTGGATGGGCTGTTTTGTCTTGGGCCTAGAGAAACAATTACTACTAGTACAGTGGAGACACTCTATAGCTACCCAGAAAAACAATTACTACTAGTACAATGGAGACACTCTACCGCTACTGGCTCCTTCTAGGTCATTGAAACGTCTCCCTCTACTGAATGCCGTTATACTTTTGTTCACCGACATGCGGGCCATGCAGGGCGCGGGCCCAAATGCCATCCACCAAATTAGAAGGCAGTATGCAGGCGGAGAGTCACCCCGGTCGTAGCGCGGCAGTAACAAGCCGTCGTATCACAAAACCCCACCTCCATGCAGTCTAAGTTTGACGGACGAAGCAACCATCAATTCACTCTTCGCTGAATCCCCTTCTCCCCCACCGTCTTCAAGAAAGGCAGCACTCGCATCTACCACTATTCTTCTCTCCGAACGAAGGGAAGGTAAGCGGATCCGTGATGTTGGTATATTTTCGTTCAGAGAAAAAAAAGAACTTTTGCAAAGCAGTAACCGATCCTCACTCTCTTTTTTGTTTCATTGTCATTACGATTGTGTTTTCCTTTCAGTGGTCTCCTAGTATTCGTCAATTTCATGACGAACCAAGGAGAACCAGGCAAAGATCTGCCGATATTGGAGTAGACGCGGGAGGCTGATACCCACGAGACAGAGAGCCCCAAGAAGATGGAGGCAACCACCGAGCCGACCCCAGATACGCTCACGGCCACTACTGAGATGGTCAATGCCCCGTTTGAGGTTACAGCCCCCATGGCACTGTAGGAGCAGTTTTCCACCTTCGAGGATGTGTGTCTCCCCCCCCCCCCGCTGAGCTACCCAAGGTGATTTCCTTCTTTGCCGATCTCGATTGTGGTTTTTCATCTAAGTATGTGGTGATTTTTTTAGAAAAGGAAGTATGTGGTGATTAATAATGCAAAATTTTATTAGCTTCGATGCCATGCTATACATAGTGGTTTAAATAACTTGTGTTTCTTATACTGAAAAGTAATTCAGAATTTGTTTCTGTTTCAATTAGAGCCCTGATGCGGACAAGGATTGTGTGGTTGTATATGTCACTCGCTATGAGGCGGACGACCTGAATATACACACTGGGAAAACAGAGTTCTTAGGCTGTTGGATCCTGGAAGCCATTTGCGGTTATACCAATGAAGAGTTGTATTCCAGCCTCACTGTTGTCAGCGTGTTGTCCAGGGTGTACTGAAGCACAAGAAGTTCAAAGCTACTCCTTCGTTTTGTGAGGCATACTGTTCTTGTCAAGCTTACGCAGGAAGATGACGTGGCATGCCTCCACAAACAAGTTTATCAGTGGCAAGGCCACAAGGTTGTCTTCATGAAGGTTCACAGGATTGAGCTGCTGCGGGACGTCCTCGATGATGTTCATGGCAAGGTCCATCTTGTGTCCAGCCCAAATTAGATCGAGGCATGAAATAGTTGCCCCAACTAGTGTTTAATAGTAGTTTGGATTGTGTCTAATTATCCGAACCTTGCTTGTTATCGACCCCTCTGGGCTAGTACTCTGTTTGAATCCGTCTATGGGAACTGCTGCTACTTTTGTGTGCCCGTGAATCATGTGAGAACCATCGTAATTGTTGTCGAAACAGATGCGTCCTCACTAGTTTTTTCATGAATATAGCATGGTAAGACATAAGTTGTCACGGTTTATCATACGAGCAGTGTGTGTTTTGATGAAATAGAGCACTCGTTCGAGAACCGTGCGCTGACGTATACATAAGTACTTGTAAACACTGTTGGTGCTACCCCACTTGTCAGCAGTTGTGCAAAACACGTCACATTGGCTCAGCTCACTTCAACACTAGGCTATCGACCAACTAACAATCAACAATCTATTGTCTGACATATAAGCAACTATGTATCTTGTTACAGTGGTTCATGCAGTTAATTGATGCCACAATGTAATAAATTCCAAACGTTCACATGCTAGTCCAGCGCTCATGTGGAACACTCACATTAAACTCGTCTTCATAAAAAACTTGAAAAGCATAAGTTAAGCAATTTTATACATCTCAATGATTCATAGAACATAACAAACATATACTAGTTCACAGCAAAAGACAGAGTTGTGAGAAGTTTTACAAATCAGGAAAAAACAAGTAAGGCTTCTCTGAGCAAAGGGCCTCCCGGCAGGCTTAAATTTCCTAGAGTTCACTCTGGTTTTTTCTTGTTGCCACCATCTAGGGTTAGGTTCTCTCATTCCAGAATAACCAATTATAATTGTGGTCTCAGCTGGAATGCTGAACTGAACCATGCAGTGTACTGACCAGCTAAAATGCTTGTGCATTCCACTAAATTTAAGCACCACTATTTGCAGAAATAAGCAGACCACAATGCCTCTTGTCCGCGCACCTGTCCAAAAAACTGCCATGCAGCCGTGCCAGCTAGTCCTCGGTCCATGGATGAACTGGTAGAAAGTGCATTCCGGACTAGGATGCAGTTGTTTTCGCTCGTCCCTGCACTGCAATCAGGAAGTAAAACGTACGAATCAACTTCTTTTAGATTATGTTGGTCATTCTACCTTAGTTACTAACAACGTAGGGATACCTTGAAGACGGGAGGTTAGACGACGGCAACGAGGGATATCCATCTCATTTTGCGCAGTTGTACTAAAACTGAGGTGTGTGGTTTTGATTGTGCGGATAGAAATGATACGGAGACAGACATCCCGAAACGATATGGAGACAGACATCCCTGTTTGCACAAATACGAAATACGGTTATTTAAACAGTGACAGATATTACTACTTTCCCCCGTTTCCTCTTAGAACCAAGTCCTAGATTCATGCTACAGCTTTCCCACTTTCTTTCCTGTTTGAACCAATGCTTTGAGTCGACTGTATGAACTAGATTTACTTCTAATAATAGTAGAAGTCTAGGTGGCTTTGGAACAGCGGACGAAAGTAGAAAAGGATCCACACGAAGGGAGGTGGGGCAATAGAGCAAGACATGTTTTGAAGGAATATATACCTGAGGGTCGTCGACATGTGGCAAAGACGACGTCGGGAGGCCGCATGTCGGGGGTTTGGTGCGACATATGCCAACAGATGGCTTATCATGGTGGGGGCGAGTAGAACGTCGCCGGTGCCTGGAAACGGGATGAGGCAGAGACATGCACGCCGGCGAATCTTACCCAGCTTCAGGGCTCTCCGGGGAGATAATACCCCTACTGCTGCTCTGCGGGGTCTCCGCATGATCACTATGGCCAAGTGTTTACACGGTTGCTCCTTGAGCTGTTTCTTAGAGGTAGGAGAGGGCAAGGCTAGCTCTCTCCTTCTATCTGGTATGGTCTAGAGCTACTGGGTTTCAACCCTTTGCATGGGTGCCCTGGGGGGGTTTATATAGGCCTACCCCCCAGGGGTACAATGGTAATTCGTCTGGGTGTGGGCCCAGCCGTCAGTGCCTTTGGCCTCCGATTTCTCCGCCGACTGCTGGGGCCCGCCGGTTGGTGGGCCCCGCCGACGGGTCTGGTACGGAGCCGACAGGCCGCGTCCGCCGCGGTCGGGTCTTGCCGGCTGCTGATTACTGTAGCCGTGCTTCTGATGACGCGGGCTTGGTCATGGGGTCGTGGCAACAGTCCCGCCGCCTGGCGGGCGATCACTATTGCCACTCCCCATCACATCTTGATTAATGGCGCATGGGGCCCAGGGGAGGGCTCGGCCGACTCCCCGGGCCTACTCCTGACGGATCCGACTGGCGGTCCTCTCGCCGTCTCCTAGGGTCTCACTGACTGGTGGGACCTGCTGCTTCCGGGCCGTTTAGACAAGTTGTCGTGGGCGCAGGACTCAGTACTGTGGTGCTGATGTCAGGGCCGGCAGGGCAACAATGCCACGCCGCATGGAGATCTTCCCGAGTACGGCGTGCTGTGGCCATGCCTGCCCTTGGTAAGGGGCGGGAGTGGGCTTCACTGTAGCCATGCCCCTGCCCCGTCCCCTTTGATGAGGTCATGGGTTTGTTGGAGTCGCCGGCCGACTCCCCAAAGACGGCTTCTCTGGAAGTCGTCCCTGGGACTCGGCCGTGAGCGGGCAGTCGGCCGCCCTGCCGTCGACTCCTCAAGAGGTGGCTCTTCGCCCTAGGGTCTTGAGGGGCGCAGCCTGCCCCGATGTCTTGAAAGGTTATGGGACTCGGGTTGGCCTACCCGTGGCCCATTACTCCGACAGTAGTCCCCGAAGCCGGTGAGGCGGCACGGGCGATCGGCCGAGAAGCCTCAGCAGTTTCTCTTTCCGGGTGCTCAACACATGGTCTTTGACTGACTTCTGTCGGGCCGTCTAGAAGGAGTCGGACTTGCTCAACTCAGACTCACTCAATTCCGACTTGCTCAGTATTTCGAATGTCGCGGCGGGATTTTAAGTGGCGTGCTAGCTAAGCCTCCCGGCCGCCACCCGTTCTTGGCCTGTCACGCGAGGGCACGTGGCCAGGCCGTCCTGCCAGCCTACGCGGGCAACGGGACAGGCCCATAGGCGGGGCCCGCCACTACCGCGCCTCGGCGCCCGAGCGGATCCGCTACGGCCCCGGTAGACGGTTGGGATTCCCGTGGAGTTACTGCACGCAGTAACTTTACGTGGATCGTGGGGTTGTGGGCGCAGTAAATCCCCACGTTCGCCCCCTCGGCTTCGCAGCCCATGGGGCTATAAGTAGGGGGAAGAGGGGGGCACACGCGCCCCTCCTTCCCACTACTCCACGTTCTCTTCCTCCTTGCTGCTCCTCGCTCTCCTCCTTCCTCTTCTCTTCTTCGCTCCGCCGCACGCCCAAGCTCCCGCGAACGCTGCGGCGACAGCTCGCGATGAGTTCTTCCTCCGCTGCCGCGCCTCCCCCAGTGCGCTCTGGCACCTGGGACGGTTCCGAAGTTCATGAAGACCACCTTGAGTTCCTCCGCCGGACCCGTCGGCTTCCCGGCGAGGATCGCATGCAGGTGCGTCTTGCGCCGGAGGGGGAGATTTCCCCCGCACCGCAGGAGGGCGAGCGGGTCATCTTCTGCTCGCACTGCCTGTGCGGGTTGGGGCTGCCGGCGAGCAGTTTTTTCCGGTCCTTCCTGGAGTTCTACGGTCTCCAGCCGCACCACCTCAACCCAACGCAGTGGTGCTGCTGTCCGCCTTCGTGGCCCTGTGCGAAGGCTTCCTCGGAGTCCTCCCCACCCTCGAGCTCTGGGGGGAGTTCTTCTTCTCCAAGCTCGCCACCCAGGCCGCGGGCGTGCCGGCTCAGTGCGGCGCCTTCATCGTCGTGCGAAGGTCGGGGGCCGACAATCCCTTCCCCTCCATCTCACTGATAAAGTCGGTGAAGATGTGGCAGAGATCCTACTTCTACGTCAGGAACGTCGCCACGAGGGGCGACTGGGTCAACCTGCCGGCTTTCGAAGCCGGCCCGCCGGCTGGGAGACTACCCAACTGGTCGTACCGGGACAGGTCGCTGACGCCTGCAGGAGCCGGCGCCATCACACAACTCCGAGTGCTGACGCAGTCGGAGGGTCTGACTGGTCCGGACCTGTTGGCCGCCTTCGTTTCGCGCCGAGTTCTCCCACTCCAAGGCCGCCCTCACATGATATGCCAGATGAGCGGGCACCACGACCCGAGTCGGATGTGCACCAAGGACATGCCTCATGAAGAGGTGGCCTTCATGGTGAACTACCTCTCGGACAGCAGGCTCCTGGAGGACTGGCGATTCGGCAAGGAGCCGTACTCTCGCACCAACCCCCCACCCGTGGTGAGTTGCCTTTCTTTTCTTTCTTTAGATTGTCTTCCTCTTGCCGAGTTTTGTTTTGACCAGTCAGCTTTGGTTAGAATCCCCTTCTTCACCCACCAGCCGGCACCTCGGGGCCGGCCCGTGAGTTCCTCGCCGACCAGGCGGAGAGCGATGTCGACGACCCCGATCTGGGGGCGGCGGCTCTGGAAGACGACGCCGAGGGAGGAGGAGGGACAGCAGGCGACTTCAGGCCTTCAGCTACCTTCGCCGACTGGCCTGAAGACAACACCAAGGGAGAAGTCGCCCCTTGCCATCGGCCAGGAGCCAGCGAGCCTGCGCGGGCTCTTCTGCCACGCCAGACGCTCCAGGCGGTGGGAAGAAGCGCAGGGTCGTGCCGACCTTGTTCGGCAGTCGGCCGAAGAAGCCCAAGGGCTCGGCTGCGGCGACTCGGCGGGACGAGGTAGCCGCGAAGGCCATTCGCTTCCGTAAGGAAGTGAAGAAGCGACCGTTGGTCTCCGCGTAAGTACTCTGTCTTCAAAGTTTTATTCTTTCTTCGTGATTTGTCTGAGTCTCTGCTTGCCCCTCTTGCTTTAGGGCTCCCCTCTCTCTTGAGCGGGTCGCCGCCGCCTCCGTCATGGGGTCAGCGGAGACGTCTGCCACCACTCGGCGGATTGACCCCGCTGCTGACCTCCGGGAGGCGACGGAGCGGAATGCGTAGGAGAAGCGCGACGAAGAAGAGGCCCTCCGCCTGGAGAAGGCGGAGGCCGACAGGGCGGAGGCCTCCGCTAAGAAAAAACTAGCGGAGGCCGAAGCCGCCGCCGCGGTGAAGCAGCGGGCTGGCGAAGCCGCACGCTGCCAGTCAGCAGTGCTCGTCACCCCGTTGAACTCTGCGCCGCCGCCTCCGGAGTTCACGGGGCCAACTGGAGAAGCCGGCGGGGAGAACCCCGTCGAGGAGACGGAAGGCGGCGACCCCTCTACTCCGGACGCGAACGTTCCGCCGCCGCCTCCGCCACCGTCTGAAGGCGCGCAAGGCGAGCAGCCAGCGGACCCTCCGGTGCCGCCGACCGAAGACGAGGCCGTGGCGAGGCTACTCCTCCAAGTCGGCTCGTCAACACGCCGTCGTCTGGAGAAGGCGACTTCGGCTCCCCGCCCCCTGGAAGCCGGCACCGCCAGCTCGGCGGCCCCAGACGCCGAAGCGACGAGCGCCGCACCTATTGGGTGGGTGCGAGGAGGCGGCACAGGGCCGCTGAACCAGGCGCTCCTGGACGTCCAGGCGAAGCTCCGTGCTGAGGGCGACGCTCTCCAGAGTTGCACCAAGGCGTTCCTAGCGTCGCGGGCAGCCGTCCGGGTATGTTTTTTCCTTTGGTCTTTGTTTTCTTGTTCCTCTCTGTGGGAGCGCGCCAGCGCACCCACTGGGTGTAGTCCCCGAGTTTTGGGCCGGCTGCTGAGCAGGCGGCCCGGAACTCCAATTGATGAACTTCTGGGTACTAACTTTGTCTGAAATGCTTGTCGCAGGATTACCACAACCTCCGCGTCACTGCCTTCAACCGTAATGTTGAAGAGCTGGGCAAGCGGACCTCCAACTTGGCGGAGAGTTGGAGTAAGTCCTATTTTCTTCTCTGCGGGGGCACGCTAGCACACCCACGGGCTGTAATCCCCGAGATTCGGGCCGACTGCTGAGCAGTCGGGCCG
>NC_053028.1:495217780-495233112 GCF_003073215.2 Triticum urartu | reverse complement strand
AGTTATATTTTCAAGCAAATGCTCGGATTGAGAGATATGAAGTCTCCAATAAGTTCTATAGCTGCAAGATGGAGGAGAACAGTTCTGTCAGTGTGCATATACTCAAAATGTCTGGGTATAATAATCACTTGATTCAATTGGGAGTTAATCTTCCAGATGATTGCGTCATTGACAGAATTCTGCAATCACTGCCACCAAGCTACAAGAGCTTCGTGATGAACTATAATATGCAAGGGATGAATAAGACTATTCCCGAGCTCTTCGCAGTGCTGAAAGCTGCAGAGGTAGAAATCAAAAAGGAGCATCAAGTGTTGATGGTCAACAAGACCACTAGTTTCAAAAAAAGGGCAAAGGGAAGAAGAAGGGGAACTTCAAGAAGAACGGCAAGCAAGTTGCTGCTCAAGAGAAGAAACCCAAGTCTGGACCTAAGCCTGAAACTGAGTGCTTCTACTGCAAGCATACTGGTCACTCGAAGCGGAACTGCCCCAAGTATTTGGCGGATAAGAAGGATGGCAAGGTGAACAAAGGTATATGCGATATACATGTTATTGATGTGTACCTTACTAATGCTCGCAGTAGCACCTGGGTATTTGATACTGGTTCTGTTGCTAATATTTGCAACTCGAAACAGGGACTACGGATTAAGCGAAGATTGGCTAAGGACGAGGTGACAATGCGCGTAGGAAACGGTTCCAAAGTCGATGTGATCGCGGTCGGCACGCTACCTCTACATCTACCTTCGGGATTAGTATTAGACCTAAATAATTGTTATTTGGTGCCAACGTTGAGCATGAACATTATATCTGGATCTTGTTTAATGCGAGACGGTTATTCATTTAAATCAGAGAATAATGGTTGTTCTATTTATATGAGTAATATCTTTTATGGTCATGCACCCTTGAAGAGTGGTCTATTCTTATTGAATCTCGATAGTACTAATACACATATTCATAGTGTTGAAGCCAAAAGATGCAGAGTTGATAATGATAGTGCAACTTATTTGTGGCACTGCCGTTTAGGTCATATCGGTGTAAAGCGCATGAAGAAACTCCATACCGATGGACTTTTGGAACCTCTTGATTATGAATCACTTGGTACTTGCGAACCGTGCCTTATGGGCAAGATGACTAAAACACCGTTCTCCGGTACAATGGAGAGAGCAACAGATTTGTTGGAAATCATACATACAGATGTATGTGGTCCGATGAATGTTGAGGCTCGTGGCGGATATCGTTATTTTCTCACCTTCACAGATGACTTAAGCAGATATGGGTATATCTACATAATGAAACATAAGTCTGAAACGTTTGAAAAGTTCAAAGAATTTCAGAGTGAAGTTGAAAATCATCGTAACAAGAAAATAAAGTTTCTACGATCTGATCGTGGAGGAGAATATTTGAGTTACGAGTTTGGTGTACATTTGAAAAATTGTGGAATAGTTTCGCAACTCACGCCACCCGGAACACCACAGCGTAATGGTGTGTCCGAACGTCGTAATCGTACTTTACTGGATATGGTGCGATCTATGATGTCTCTTACTGATTTACCGCTATCGTTTTGGGGATACGCTCTAGAGACAGCCGCATTCACGTTAAATAGGGCACCATCAAAATCCGTTGAGACGACGCCTTATGAACTGTGGTTTGGCAAGAAACCAAAGTTGTCGTTTTTGAAAGTTTGGGGCTGCAATGCTTATGTGAAAAAGCTTCAACCTGATAAGCTCGAACCCAAATCGGAGAAATGTGTCTTCATAGGATATCCAAAGGAAACTATTGGATACACCTTCTATCACAGATCCGAAGGGAGGACTTTTGTTGCTAAATTCAGAAACTTTCTGGAGAAGGAGTTTCTCTTGAAAGAAGTGAGTGGGAGGAAAGTAGAACTTGACGAGGTAACTGTACCTGCTCCCTTATTGGAAAGTAGTACATCACAGAAAACTGTTTCAGTGACACCTACACTAGTTAGTGAGGAAGCTAATGATGATGATCATGAAACTTCAGATCAAGATACTACTGAACCTCGTAGATCAACCAGAGTGAGATCCGCGCTAGAGTGGTACGGTAATCCTGTTCTGGAAGTCATGCTACTAGATCATGATGAACCTATGAACTATGAAGAAGCGATGGTGAGCCCAGATTCCGCAAAATGGCTTGAAGCCATGAAATCTGAGATGGGATCCATGTATGAGAACAAAGTATGGACTTTGGTTGACTTGCCCGATGATCGGCAAGCAATTGAGAATAAATGGATCTTCAAGAAGAAGACTGACGCTGACGGTAATATTACTGTCTACAAAGCTCGACTTGTCGCAAAAGGTTTTCGGCAAGTTCAAGGGATTGACTACGATGAGACCTTCTCACCCGTAGCGATGCTTAAGTCTGTCCGAATCATGTTAGCAATTTCTGCATTTTATGATTATGAAATTTGGCAGATGGATGTCAAAACTGCATTCCTGAATGGATTTCTGGAAGAAGAGTTGTATATGATGCAACCAGAAGGTTTTGTCGATCCAAAGGGAGCTAACAAAGTGTGCAAGCTCCAGCGATCCATTTATGGACTGGTGCAAGCCTCTCGGAGTTGGAATAAACGCTTTGATAGTGTGATCAAAGCATTTGGTTTTAGACAGACTTTTGGAGAAGCCTGTATTTACAAGAAAGTGAGTGGGAGCTCTGTAGCATTTCTGATATTATATGTGGATGACATATTACTGATTGGAAATGATATAGAATTTCTAGATAGCATAAAGGGATACTTGAATAAGAGTTTTTTAATGAAAGACCTTGGTGAAGATGCTTACATATTAGGCATTAAGATCTATAGAGATAGATCAAGACGCTTAATTGGACTTTCACAAAGCACATACCTTGACAAAGTTTTGAAAAAGTTCAAAATGGATCAAGCAAAGAAAGGGTTCTTGCCTGTGTTACAAGGTGTGAAATTGAGTAAGACTCAAGGCCCGACCACTGCAGAAGATAGAGAGAAAATGAAAGATGTTCCCTATGCTTCAGCCATAGGCTCTATCATGTATGCAATGCTGTGTACCAGACCTGATGTGTGCCTTTCTATAAGTCTAGCAGGGAGGTACCAAAGTAATCCAGGAGTGGATCACTGGACAGCGGTCAAGAACATCCTGAAATACCTGAAAAGGACTAAGGATATGTTTCTCGTATATGGAGGTGACAAAGAGCTCATCGTAAAAGGTTACGTTGATGCAAGCTTTGACACTGATCCGGACGATTCTAAATCGCAAACCGGATACGTGTTTACATTAAACGGTGGAGCTGTCAGTTGGTGCAGTTCTAAACAAAGCGTCGTAGCAGGATCTACATGTGAAGCAGAGTACATAGCTGCTTCGGAAGCAGCAAATGAAGGAGTCTGAATGAAGGAGTTCATATCTGATCTAGGTGTCATACCTAGTGCATCGGGTCCAACGAAAATCTTTTGTGACAATACTGGTGCAATTGCCTTGGCAAAGGAATCCAGATTTCACAAGAGAACCAAGCACATCAAGAGACGCTTCAATTCCATCCGGGATCTAGTCCAGGTGAGAGACATAGAGATTTTCAAGATACATACGGATCTGAATGTTGCAGACCCGCTGACTAAGCCTCTTCCACGAGCAAAACATGATCAGCACCAAGGCTCCATGGGTGTTAGAATCATTACTGTGTAATCTAGATTATTGACTCTAGTGCAAGTGGGAGACTGAAGGAAATATGCCCTAGAGGCAATAATAAAGTTATTATTTATTTCCTTATATCATGATAAATGTTTATTATTCATGCTAGAATTGTATTAACCGGAAACATAATACATGTGTGAATACATAGACAAACAGAGTGTCACTAGTATGCCTCTACTTGACTAGCTCGTTAATCAAAGATGGTTATGTTTCCTAACCATGAACAAAGAGTTGTTATTTGATTAATGGGATCACATCATTAGGTGAATGATCTGATTGACATGACCCATTCCATTAGCTTAGCACCCGATCGTTTACTATGTTGCTATTGCTTTCTTCATGACTTAATGTACAAGGATACTGATACTCTAATACGTTGAGGGCAAACGGCCTCCTTGTGAAACACACGATGGTTTACAGTATTGCATTTACCCACTAATATTTCCACGAGATGTCCACAGAGGTTTCCATCTACAACACAACCGCATAAAGCTCTAATCCTAAACAGTGAGGCTAACAGCTTCTCCATAGAGACCCGGGAGAGCCATTACGTGTAGTGTATTCGGAACGTTCGTAATGTTGATTATACAATCAACACTCTACTACATAATGCCTTGTTCATTTCCCTGAACGGCCATTGTTCTAACTTGATCCATAACCTATGGCTGCTAGCTTAGAGCCCGTTCATTGTATGGCTACTGTTTCCCTTGTTGCATACAACAATAGGCCAGACTGGCTATTTCTAGAAATCGTTACGATGACAGTTATTATGAGTTGATACATTTTGATGTACCGAAGATTAGCTCGGAGTCCCAGGTGTGATTCAATCGTACATGTCAACAGGATCTCGAAAATATGTAAAACATAAAGGATTCAATCAAGCCTCAGGGCCTACACTAGTGCTTGTACTGATACCGAAGAGCTTCCAGCTCTGTATTTCTATATATAACCTACTGAGTATAAGCCTGTGGTTACCGGAACCCCCCTTCAAATGGGCCTCGTGGCCCCCCAATGGCCTTGGAGGAGGCCCCCCAAACCCGGAGTACCCGCGCCCCCTTTCCCCCTAGTCCGAATTCGGCGGGGGAGGGGCGGCGGCTTCCTTCCTCCCCCCCTCTCCGGGACAAGGAAAGGGGGAGAGAGGGAGTCCTACCCTCCCCTCAGGAGTGAGGGACTCCATCCTCATCCTCTAGGGCCGGCGCGGAGGACATCCGGCCGGCGTGGACCTAGGAAATATATGCCTCCGTCCCCCCCACCCTAGAACACACAAGTTGATCTTCGTGATCGTTCCTTAGCCGTGTGCGGTGCCCCCCTCCACCATATTCCACCTCGGTCATATCGTTGTAGTGCTTAGGCGAAGCCCTGCGTCGGTAGAACATCATCATCGTCACCACGCCGTCGTGATGACGGAACTCATCCCGATACTTTGGCTGGATCAGAGCCACGGGGAGCGTCATCGAGCTGTACGTGTGCTAAGAACTCGGAGGTGCCGGAGTAACGGTGCTTGGATCGGTCAGATCGGGAAGACGTACGACTACTTCCTCTACGTTGTGTCAACGCTTCCGTTGCGATCTACAAGGGTACGTAGATCATACTCTCCCCTCTCGTTGCTATGCATCACCATGATCTTGCGTGTGCGTAGGAATTTTTTTGAAATTACTACGTTCCCCAACACCTCAGCCTACGGAAACCCAAGGAAAAAAAGAGGCTAGGTGGCAAATGGTAAAACCAGGGTTGGGCATTGCTGGAAAAGCTTTAATCAAGGCGAACAATCAAGGGGTTCCCATTATAACCCAACCGCGTAAGGAATGCAAAATCCGGGAACATAACGCCGATATGACGGAAACTAGGGCAGCAAGAGTGGAACAAAACACTAGGCGAGGGGCCGAGCCTTCCACCCTTTACCAAGTATATAGATGCATTAAGATAACATGGCAATATAATGATATCCCAACAAGTAAATAATGTTCCAACAAGGAACGGTCTCCAATCTTCACCTGCAACTAGCAACGCTATAAGAGGGGCTGAGCAAAGCGGTAACATATCCAATCAACGGTTTGCTAGGGCATGGTGGGTTAGAGGTTGAACATGGCAATTTGGGAGGCATGATAAGCAAGTGGTAGGCATCGTAGCATAGGCATAGCAAAAGAGCGAGCATCTAGCAAAGCAAAGATAGTAGTGATTTTGAGGGTATGATCATCTTGCCTGCAAAGTTGTCAGAGTTGACTGGATCCTCGAAAGCAAACTCAACGGGCTCCTCGTTAGAGAACTCGTCTCCCGGCTCTACCCAAACAAGACAAACAAGCAACAAGGACACAATCAACCACGCGCAAGGATCAAACAATATGATGCAAAGATGGTATGCTATGCGGGATGCAATATGTGATGCATATGCAAGATTTGACAAGGAATGAATGAACCTGGCCTCAACATGGAAATCCAAGTGTGCCACTAGAGAGATGAGATGAAATCGCTTGAAAACGATATCAAGAACGCCGGAATCGGAGTTATGGTTAGGAAATCGCAAGCAATTCAAATATGGCACCGGTCTGCGATTTACATCAAGTAGCCATCTAAATGCAACAAGATGAACATGCTACAGCACCCAAACATGACAACAAAATACATGGCAGGGATCCATTCGTGATGCTTAACAAAAGTCTAGCACTGAGCTGCTGCCAATTCATCCATTAATAGGTTCAAACAAGCATGGCAAAACTGCATTTGACAAACAGATCTCAGACTTAGTGAAATTAACAGTTGTCTAGAATTTCAGATCAGATAACACTCTTTGGAGCAAGAAAACAATATGCTACAAGACCTGAACATGGCAAAGTAAAGCATGGCATGGAGCTACTCAAAGATCTTAACAAAAGTCCCTTAGTGACCTTGAGCCAAAAGGGATCAGAAAATACATTTGCAAGCATGTGAACATGGCAAAAACATAATCAGTTCTCAGACTTGGTGAAAACTGGAGCATGCTGAAACAGATATCAAGTAGGCATGTTTACGAGCTCGATGCACTCACTACAGAGCAAGTCATGGAAATCTAAGCATACATCCATCAAGAATACACAAAATTCAAGCTAGACATTGCAAGAACAATTACATAGCATGCACGGATCAACTACAACATCCTCGGCAAAATCGCTAACAAGTAGACAATCTGCCCAGATTCACGAAATAACAAAAATAGAGCTCGATTGACTCAAGCTAGGGTGCTCCATAATTGCAAACAAAGACATGTATGGATAGAGCACTAAAAGATTAATAAAAAATCCTTCATGATCATCCTCAAAAGAGGCACGTATCACTAGGAAACAACATGAACATATGGCATCATGAGAAAAACAGATTAAGGACTTAGTGGAAATGCTAAGTCCCTGAAATCAGCAATACCAAGTGCCTCACTTTGCAAGCTTGTGCTAGTCACCACACACATCACAAAAATACATGGGTTGCACCTCTGGATAGATGGAAAGACATATAACAAAACACATGTAGGGCACATGGGCATATCATGCACGCAATAATCATGGCAAAAATGACAAATATCTAAAAGGAGCAGCAGATCTGACAATTATCCCAAATAGCACTCTTTTAACAGCATTTTGGGCATCTAGATGAAATCAAATGAAAATGATGCAATGAGATGAAACGATGTACTCTCTGAGACGAACATTTTGATATGCTATATGCCCAAAACGGAGTTACGGATGAGGAGTTACGACACGATGAACAAGGGCATATAAACTGCAGACTTAGGAAAAAACAAGGGGTCAACCCTAGGGTTTCCTGTAGCTAGATCCCGATCTGGCGGCGCGCGGACCGAGGCGGCCGGATCCACTCGCCGGAGAAGAGGGGCGATGGCCGGAGCTCACCGAAGGAGCGGCCGACCGGATCTGGCGAGGGGACGGCGACGGCGCGGCCGGCCGGCGATGGACGGCGCGGCAAGGGCGCCCACGGCAGGGCGGCGACAGGGGCGGCCGGGCGGCGCCGGAGCTCGGCCGGATACGACGCTAGGCGGCGAGGCGGCGGATCGGGCGCGGTGGAGACGAAGACGCGGGGTGGCGCGCCGGTTTGGGCCATGGGGGCCCGATCCGGGCTTCCCAGGCCGGCTGCGGAGGGAGGCGGCGATGGGTCACGTGGCGCGAGATGGGTGGTAGCGGCGGTGTGTCCGGCGCGACGGTGACGATTTTTAGGGTTTCGGGGGAGAAGGAGATCCGGATTTCGGAGGGGGTCTATTTATAGAGCTCGAGGGAGCAAGGAGAGTCCAAATGAGGTCGAACGCTCTAGATGATGGAGATGGGTTTGGTGGGTTTTGGGCCAACTTGGAGGGGTGTTGGGCTGCAACACACACGAGGCCTTTTCGGTCCCTCGGTTAACCGTTGGAGCATCAAACAAAGTCCAAATGGTACGAAACTTGACAGGCGGTCTACCGGTAGTAAACCAAGGCCGCTTGGCAAGTCTCGGTCCAATCCGGAAATGTTTAATCCCCACACACGAAAGAAAAGGTAGAAATGACCACCGGAGGAGAACGAAGCGCCGGAATGCAAAACGGACAACGGGGAAAAAGCTCGAATGCATGAGATGAACACGTATGCAAATGCAATGCACATGATGACATGATATGAGATGCATGACAACGACAACAACACACGGAGACAAAAACCCGAACCCGAGAAAATAAAATAACTTAAGGCCAGAAACGGCAAGAGTTGGAGTACATATTGTGTAAATCATATCCGGGGTGTTACAACACTCCACCACTACAAAAGGATCTCGTCCCGAGATCTAGGACTGAAAGAACGCCGGGTACTCAGAACGGAGGTGATCCTCACGTTCCCAGGTAGCTTTACGGTCGGAATGGTGTGACCACTTGACTTTGAGGAATTTGATTGACTTGTTGCGAGTCTTGCGTTCAGTCTCTTCAAGAATAGCAACGGGGTGCTCACGATAAGAGAGATCTTCTTGGAGCTCAATGTCCTCGAAGTTGACGGTGTGGTCAGGAGTCTTGAAGCACTTTCGGAGCTGAGAGACATGGAACACGTCATGAACATTTGCAAAGTTTGAAGGAAGCTCGAGTTGATAGGCGAGATCGCCTCTCTTGCTGACAATCTTGAAAGGTCCCACGTATCTAGGGGCAAGCTTCCCTTTGATACCGAAGCGACGAGTACCTTTCATAGGAGAGACGTGGAGGTAAACATGATCTCCGATCTCGAAAGCCAAATCACGATGCTTACTATCATAGTAGCTCTTCTGGCGGGATTGGGCTGCTTTGAGGTTATCTCGAATGACTTTGCACATTTCCTCTGCCTCTGTGATTTAGTCATTTCCCAAAACCTGACGTTCACCGGTTTCGGACCAGTTGAGGGGGGTACGACACTTCCTGCCATACATAATTTCAAATGGGGCCTTGCCCGAACTTGCTTGAAAACTGTTGTTGTAGGAGAATTCAGCATATGGAAGACAATCCTCCCACTTCATGCCGAAGGAGATCACACAAGCCCTGAGCATATCTTCAAGAATCTAATTGACACGCTCGACTTGACCGCTAGTTTGAGGATGGAAAGCTGTGCTGAAGCAGATGTTGGTGCCCATGGCCTTCTGAAAAGAATTCCAAAACTTGGAGGTAAAGATGCTACCACAGTCTGAAGAGATCACTTGTGGAATACTGTGCAGAGAGACAATTTGAGAGGTATAGAGTTCCGCCAATTGAGCTGCAGTGATAGACTCTTTGATAGGCAGAAAGTGAGCCACTTTAGTGAGTTTGTCGATGACAACGAATATAGCATCATTGCCACGCTTGGACTTTGGATACCCAGTCACGAAGTCCATCTCAATGTGGTCAAACTTCCATTATGGAATGGCAAGAGGTTGGAGGAGACCAGCTGGCCTTTGGTGTTCTGCCTTCACTCTTCTGCAGACATCACATTCATTCACGAATTGCGCAATCTCGCGCTTCATTCGAGTCCACCAATAAGCCTGCTTGAGGTCCTGATACATCTTCGTGCTCCCAGGGTGGATGGAGAGGAGAGAATTGTGAGCCTCGTTCATGATCACTTTACGAAGATCACCTTTGGGCACAACAATACGATCCTCGAAGAAGAGAGTATCCTTGTCATCAAGGCGGTAGCACTTGTACTTGGGTTGACTCTTGGCAATCCCAATCTTCACCTTTTTCACCATAGCATCAAGAAGCTGGGCTTGGCGAATCTGGTCTTCCAAAGTAGGAGAGACTTGAAGGTTGGCGAGGAAACCTTGAGGAACAACTTGCAGATTAAGTTTGCGGAAAGCTTCACAAAGCTCGGGTTGATAAGGCTTGAGAATCAGACTGTTGCAGTAAGCCTTCCTGCTCAATGCGTCAGCAATCACATTGGCCTTGCCTGGAGTATACTCGATACTCAGATTATACTCTTGAATCATTTCGACCCATCGAGTCTGCCTGAGGTTGAGATTAGGCTGAGTGAAGATGTACTTGAGACTCTTGTGATCAGTGAAAATGTCCACTTTTCTTCCCAATAAGAGATGTCTGCAAGTCAAAAGAGCATGCACCACTGCCGCCAACTCAAGATCATGAGTGGGGTAGTTCTTCTCATTGGGCTTCAATTGGCGAGAGGTATAAGCAACAACTTTCTTCTCTTGCATCAACACCGCGCCAAGACCTTGGAGAGAGGCATCACAAAAGACCTCGTACGGTTTGGATTCATCAGGCGGAGTCAGAACTGGAGCAGTGACCAATTTCTCTTTCAAAGTGTTGAAAGCAATGTCACACTCCGGAGACCAAACTTACTTGACGTGCTTCTGGAGAAGATTTGAGAGAGGCTTCGCGATCTTAGAAAAGTTTTCAACGAATCTTCGACAGTAGCTTGCGAGACCGAGGAAGCTACGGAGTTGCTTCACGTTCTGAGGAGGTTCCCAATTCACAATTGCAGACACCTTCTCAGGATTCACCGCAATGCCCTTGGCAGAGATGATATGACCAAGATAAAGAACCTCATCGAGCCAAAATTCGCACTTGGAGAACTTGGCGTAGAACTGGTGTTCCCTGAGCTTATCGAGTACCAAACGCAAGTGCTTGGCATGATCTTCCTTGTTCTTCGAGAAAACCAGAATGTCGTCGAGATAGACCAAAACAAAGTCATTGGTGTAGGCGTTGAAGATGAAGTTCATCATGCGAGAGAAAGTCGGAGGAGCGTTGACGAGGCCAAAAGACATGACAGTGTACTCGTATGAACCATAGTTTGTCCTGAAAGCCGTCTTGGGGATATCTTGCTCGCGGATTCGAATCTGATGATAACCCATACGGAGATCAAGCTTGGAGAATACTTGGGCACCTTTGAGTTGTTCGAACAGCTCGTTAATGTTGGGAAGTGGGTATTTGTTCTTTATGGTCTTCTTGTTCAATGGACGGTAATCAACACAAAGTCGGTCCGTTCCATCCTTCTTCTTCACAAAAAGAACACCACAACCCCACGGAGAAGAACTAGGCCGGATGAGAACCATTCTCTCTTGAATATCGAGTTGCTTCTTCAGCTCCTTCAACTCTTCAGGTTCAAGCTTGTAAGGACGCTTGCACACAGGTTCCGTGCCAGGCTCAAGATCAATGACGAATTCAACTGGCCGGTGCGGAGGAATTCCTGGAAGCTCTTCTGGAAAGACGTCTTGATATTCGCAAACGACTGGAATCTGCGAGATAGCATCCAGTTCACCCTTCTCATTGAGAGAAAACAAACAGATAGTATTATCACGAGTGGCAAATACAATTACATCCTCAGACGAATGAGTCAATTGAATCTGCCTGGCTGCACAATCAAGCTGAGCCTTGTGTTTAGAAAGCCAATTCATTCCGAGAATAAGATCAATATCTGAGTTACCAAGGATCATTGGAGAAGCCAGAAACTTGAAATCACCCATCGAGATAGAAATATCCGGAACCTCGTAGTTGGCGAGCAAACATCTACCCGGAGAGACATCTGCTAACGGTTTATGCATAACTTGAGAAAACCACCCATGCTTAGATGCAAAAGGTCTCGAGATAAAACAATGTGATGCACCAGTGTCAAAAAGAACTTTTGCAGGAATATCGTTAATAGGAAGGTTACCCATGATGACATCTGATGAATCCTCTGCCTGAGCTGCATTCACCATATTGACCTTGGCGTACTTGGGGTTATGCTTGACCACAGCTGTACTTGCCGATCTGACAGGAGGAGGAGGAGAAAGACGCCTCTGATTGAAGCATTTGTTGGGATAGTGACCCTTCTGTTGGCACTTGTTGCACGTGACCTCTGAAAGCGGACGGTGATACGGAGCACTCGATCTTGGAGCTTGAGACGAAGTCTTGTTCTGAAAGCCAGGGTTGGGTGGGTGGGAAGAACCACTGCCACCTTTGCTCTTCTGCTGATACGGCTGACGGAACGGAGGAGGAGGAAGCCAATACTTCTGCTGCTTGGCCACTTGAGTAGAGGAAGAAGGAGTAGCATCTCTGACTCGCTTCTTGGAAGCATCACACCTCAGTTGAGCGGCCTCTTGCTTCAATGCCATGTTGTAGAACTCATCGTACCTCAAGGGCTCAAAGAGAACAAGAGCTAGCTGAATTTCTTCTCTGAGACCACCCCTGAACTGGTATATCATGCTCTTCTCACCAGGGATGTCCTGCTTAGCAAAGCGGGCGAGCTTCTGAAACAACTTGTTGTAGTCATAGACAGACAAAGAGCCTTGCTTCAGGTTGCGGAATTCCTCACGCTTGCTTTCAACCACGCTCTGGGGAATATGATGAGCTTTGATGTCTTGACGGAATTCATCCCAGGTAATCACACGTCCTCCTCTGGAATCCTTGTACTACTGGAACCATTCTGCAGCTTGGTCTTTGAGTTGGAAGGAAGCGAATTTGACAAAGTCCTCAGGCCTGACGTTACTGCACTCGAAATGCTTGCACAGATCCACAAGCCAATCGTCAGCATCCGTTGCCTCAACACAATTGCTGAAAGTCTTTGGCCCGTTAGCAAGGAACTGGTTGAGTGTAGCAAAGTGATTCTGATTGTTGCCTTGGTTGCCTTGGTTCGCTTGATTGCGCTCTTGAAGAATTTGCATGATCAACTGCGTGTTTGCATTGGTTGCGGCCATCACAGCTTGCCATGCCTCCGGAGGAGGTGGAGGTGGTGGCAGATCTTGATTCTGATTCTGATTGGTGCTCTTAGCGGGAGCCATCCTGAAGAGGTTGACCACCGTTAGCACATTGATAGACAAATATTGAAGCTGAATCCAACGGAATGAAAATTGCAACATAAAGTCTTCACATCCGAACAAAATGAATGAATGCATTCCTCTTGAAATGGTCACATATCCATAAATTGAGAAGCCACTTAGAATTTAGGTAGAGAAATGAATCAACAAGGTACGGATCAGGAACGAATACTCAGTAAGAAATACCAATCTCAAACCAAATTTCCATGGAAGAAGAACTAGAGCTACAATAATTCCCACCTATGAAACTCCCGAACCTTCCGGTTATGCAATCAGGTGTTGGGGATACAGGGGAAGCATAATATCTCACCCAAATCTAGCAAATCCTACATCCAGCTGTATCCATCCTTCAACACATAACCGAGAAAAACTTCGGAAACCATCTACCTCAACCTTCGAAAAGCATCCGTTATACAAGTTATGGCGATACTCCCGAACTCCCGCCCCAGTACTGGGTGGCGTCGAGGTTATCTCACCAACGAACTGCATAAAAGAGATTTTCGATGTCGGCGTACTAAACTCAGGTATTCCAGAACTGCAACGATAAAATTATGACGACAACACCTCGGGGCTCAACTCCCCGGGACACTGCCACAAAACCCCTGACAGGAGGCACCAAGACAATGTTCTCGTCACAAAACCATCGGAACGATTCCAAGATACCCGCGTGATCCTAAATTTTTTTAGTGAAATTTGAGAAGAGTCAAAACTCTACGTCAGGATGCCTTACCAGAGCGATGAGGAGACTGGGAAGTAAAAAGAATTCCTAAACTCTCCGATATATAATTCCTAAATGACTCAAAACATTTTTCTAGACTCAACAACGGCTGCTAAAAACGATCAAGCAATGGGGGCTCCTAAGGTCGGGGAAGGCTCTGATTACCAACTTGTAACACCCTCGATGCGACTATAGCTCCCACGTGTCGAGGCACGACTTAGAGGCATAACGCATTGAAGGCATATGTCGCAAGTTAGGCAATCTTCACAACATCCCATGTAATATAATATAAAGGGGAGATAACTATAAGTTGGCTTCACTCGCCACGTTAATCAAAGTACATAAATAGAATTACAACATTCAAACACTCATGGCCCGACTACGGCGCCAAAATAAAAGATAAACCAACATGCGACATGGTCCCGATCACCCCAACTGGGCACCACTACTGATCATCAGGGCAAGACACGTAGTATCGTCGTGAGTCCTCGTTGAACTCCCATTTGAGCTCAAGCGCGTCATCTGGAACGGAATCATCAGGCCCTGCATCTGGTTTGGAAGTAATCTATGAGCCACAGGGACTCAGCAATCTCGCACCCTCGCGATCAAGACTATTTAAGCTTAATAGGTAAGGCAAGGAAAATATGTGGAGCTGCAGCAAGCGACTAGCATATATGGTGGCTATCCTGTTCGCAAAAGAGAGCGAGAAGAGGAGGCAAAGCGCGAGAGAGTAACTAGAGGGCATCCTGCAGCAAGCATTACTCCAATACCGTGTTCACTTCCCGGACTCCGCCGAGAAGAGACCATCAAGGTAACTCACACTGTTGATTCATTTTAATTAAGTTAAGGTTCAAATTATCTACAACCGGACATTAACAAATTCCCATCTGCCCATAACCGTGGGCACGACTTTCGAAAGTTCAAAACCCTGCAGGGGAGTCCCAACTTAGCCCATGACAATCTCTCACGGTCAACGAAGGAACAGACCTCCGCCCGAGACGATCCGATCAGACTCGGTATCCCGGTTCTTCAAGACACTTCGACAAGTTAAAACAAATCCAGCAACACCGCCCGAATGTGCCGACAAATCCCGATAGGAGCTCCACATATCTCGTTCTCAGGGCACACTCAGATTGTCCAAACTTCCGGTAGGCTAGCCCAGAGCTGCCCCTGGTGGCCACCGGCGGCTGACAAGGTGGACCAACACTCAGAGGAGCACTGGCCCGGGGGGTTTAAATAAGATGACCCTCGGGCTCCGGAAACCCAAGGGAAAAAGAGGCTAGGTGGCAAATGGTAAAACCAAGGTTGGGCATTGCTGGAAAAGCTTTAATCAAGGCGAACTATCAAGGGGTTCCCATTATAACCCAACCGCGTAAGGAACGCAAAATCCGGGAACATAACACCGATATGACGGAAACTAGGGCGGCAAGAGTGGAACAAAACACTAGGCGAGAGGCCGAGCCTTCCACCCTTTACCAAGTATATAGATGCATTAAGATAACATGGCAATATAATGATATCCCAACAAGTAAATAATGTTCCAACAAGGAACGGTCTCCAATCTTCACCTGCAACTAGCAACGCTATAAGAGGGGCTGAGCAAAGCGGTAACATAGCCAATCAACGGTTTGCTAGGACATGGTGGGTTAGAGGTTGAACATGGCAATTTGGGAGGCATGATAAGCA
>NC_053028.1:495203056-495216780 GCF_003073215.2 Triticum urartu | reverse complement strand
ATCCTACTGTCTGACCATCTGCATCTGCTGTAAATCTTGCTCGCATGATTTCCAGCAGCTGCCCGGTCATAATGATTCTGCGTGGTGTGGTGGACAGGACATCATGTGTACAGTGAGGAAAGGGACTGCTGTCTGCGCCTTGGAACCTTGCTAATTTCTACACCTCTGAACCCACGGAAGGTTGGTATTCTTGCACCATCCTTCGAAGAAACCCCACTAGAAATTACAGCTTGGCGTGCAGAAAATTAATTATACCTTGTTTTTTCTATTTACTTGCCCGGGGGTCTACTCTCAACAGATAGGGCAATTCAATGTATGCCCATAAGCCCATTAGTCGTTGGTTACATTTTATACCGAAAAAGGGTTCCCCGCTTTATATTATATTGGTAAGTGTGCACGTGCAACGCACGTCTAGACTAATATGACAATTATATGTTAAAATTCGTATGTAAAGGGATAATCTAATAGCAGCAAGAAATATTTAAAATGAATTGTTGTATACAAAAGGTTGATTTTTCACCAAAGAAAAGGTATTGCATTCATGTTTCAAACCATTAGTACCCTTTTTATTCTATGAATCTTGAATAACATGTTCAAGTACTCGGTTACAATCACTATTTAATGTTTCAATCTACTCAAGATCTACATCTATTGTTAGTAATATGATTATTCTCTTACAAGTCGAACTTCTCATAATCATCTTTCTATTTTGCCGTCGTCATCGTCTCAACCAACGCCATTGAGTATCACATCTCTATGGAGTACGGGAACAACCACTCTGACCTATGGTGTACATGGCGAGCTTCTTCAAATAGAAGGCCAACAAGAATGTCACTCCGAGCATAAGTTTGGTTGCTTAGCGGACATCCCAGAAATTAGAAATAGATTCCTAACTCACCTACAAGTCAGGCTAGAGTTCCAAGGAATACTGCAATGTGACCATTAAATTAAATAATTGAATAAATACTGCAATATGAAGATTAAAAGTGAATTATGAAGACAAAAATTAGTTAATGCTTGCTGAGCTTGGGTTAGGTAGTTGCATTTTCAATACCAGCTATCATATGGATAACCGCATACCAGCAAGAGAAAGAGGAAGTGACTCAACAACAATAATTGGCCTTAAATAACAACAATATCTTCCCACTCAAAACTTCTGTCCTTTTAGCCCGCCAAAAAGAAATTTTCAACTTACAAATATCGATTTTGACTAAATTTCAGTTGATGACTACAATGGCAAGTGGATGTGTAGTAGTAGTAGAGCCATGGTTCCCAAACATGCCATGCGATCCGAGTATATAGTCTTCGATGTCGATATCTTTTAATCAACATGGCAAAACCTTGCATCACAACTCGACACCTCTCTGTGAAAAGAGTACAGACTAAGCCAACAAATAACATATCAGAGGTGGTTAGACAGGTATTGAAGAAGAGAATCATTTTTATTGGATAGTATGGTAAGATAACATAAAGCCTAGAGAATCATAATATTCCCCTGATCCCCTCAATTGTTACCACAGTATTGAAGAACTATGTACTGACTATGAAGTATTGGTCGATACTAAAAGATGAAGTTGTATAGTAGAGGAACAACAGTCAAACCTGTTAAACACAAGATAAGTACAGAAGAACCTATAGACAGAACGTCTTGCAAACTGGACGATGTATTGTTACATAAATAGCCAAAATGACTGCATGACCATATGTAAAAACTGCACAATGGAAGTTCCATAATTCAGTCACAAGAAAACTTCGGCAAACCAACATTTAGTTATTTAAATAAAAGTTCAGCTTATTTACTACAGAAGTGGCGCTTGGATTAAGTATTTTAAAAACATGCATGCAAGGCTGCCAATACCCATCGGCAGGCCAACATATAAGAACAAATCTTGTATTGCAGATATTCATAGAAGCATGTACTGAATTTTCTGTGCAGGAAATGATTTGCAGTAGATTGTCAAAGAGATTCTGTATAGTCCTTACATTCAAATAGTCTAAAAACTAACATAAAAATGCGGTAATCCATTGGCATAATGCACTCCATAAAATCATAGTGTACATTTTAGGACTGAGCTAAAAAAAGGAGAAACAATAAAATCATACTGTACAAGATGCTGATCCTCAATCAATAACAGATCAAATGATATTCAAATCCTTTTTAGGAAATAAAAAATAATACTTACCTGCAGAAAAACAATGGATCGACACTCGAAATTGAACTCAGTATATTCTCATCTTCAAATGAATGCAGAAATAAATACTGTGTAGGTTTTGAAGTACAATGATGCTTAAATCAGATCTCTTTTTTCTTGCAACAAACAAGCAGCTTTCGAAGATATATTCTTGATTCATCGGCAAGCTTCGAAACAAAATTCAATTTATTCCCATTGAAAGCTGGATGCAAAATGTGTGATTTTCCATCTCTGCATATGAGGGCATAACCTAAAACAATGCACCTAGGAACATAAGAAAGATCAACGGCGAAACATTTATTCTTCTTCTTTCTAAAGGCCAAAGGCACTCCATGAACTCAGACTCTGCATGCAGTTCAGCGGAAAGGAAAAGCACGAAAGCTGCCTCTAAGAGCCTCCCGCTTGAAGGGTCAATAAGAATTAAGAAAGGATTTTCTCCTGCAGTATAATAGAGAACCTGATGGGTGGATGCAGAACCTGAATGGTTTTTGTTCATCTGCATAACACATGCACTGCAGTTTATGAGAAACCCCAACAATTTTTTTTTTGAAACAAGGCAAAAGGCTTGCCATTTTCATTAATAAAGAAGAGAGTTTAAGACAAGGCTCCCTAGAGAGGGTAAAAAAAGTCTATCACTCTCGCGGCATTACAACGCCCAAGTTTTTCGCTCCCGCCATCACCCATAATTTAACTTCCTCCTTAATGTTTCGCACTAGCACCGCGGTGGGGGTCGCCGAGTTGCGGAAGACTCTCGCATTGCGCTCCTTCCAAATCTCCCAAGAGACGAGCATCAAAAGGGAGGTCATCGCTGACCGCGAAGGGGCCCTCCACTAGTAGAAAAAGGGTCAAATGTGAAGCACATTAGTGCCGGTTTGAATTTGAGCCGGCACTAATGTGACCATTAGTGCCGGTTCCAACGACTAGGCGGGCAGACATCATTAGTACCGGTTCGTGGACAACCTTTAGTACCGGTTCATGCCACGAACCGGTACTAATGAGGCTGTGTGAGGCTATGGTCAGGCTGGGGCCCCCATGAAGACCTTTAGTACCGGTTCATGCCCTGAACCGGTACTAGAGTTTCTTAGTAAGCTGATTTTTAGTCCCACCTCGCCAAGAGAGAGGCAGTATGAGCGGTTTATAAGCCGTGAGTGCACAGACAATGACGAAGAGTTGCAATGCTCACCTGCATGTTGATTAGCTTCAAGCCTTGCGGAATAGTATAGATTGCACTGAGCTATGTGCAGTGCAGTCTACACTATTCCGAATGGCTTGAAGCAAATTAACCAGCATTGCACCCTCTTTTTTATTTTTAATAACTTATTTGAACTCCGGACTTCTTTTGTGTTCAGTATGCAGCATTCAAAGCAACGTCATCAATTTCCAACATGTTCTGACATCATTTGTTGTTTTTCGGTCATTTACCTAATTGTTTAGAGAGCTAAATGACCATGAAATTGTTGAGGGCGTGCATACTTTTCTGCTTGCGGCTGAGGCAAACAAGCGGGCGGATGGTTTTATGCCTTGTCCATGTGCTGGCTATAAGAATGGTCACAATTACTCTACGTCAAGAACCATTCACGTCCACCTGTTTAAGTCCGGTTTCATGCCCCACTATCATGTTTGGACCAAGCACGGAGAAAGAGGGGTTATGATGGAAGACAATGAAGAAGAAGAGGACGACGACAGCTATCCTGGCCATGGGTTCCCTGAATACGATGATACAACAATGAGGGAAGAAGCTGAGCCGGCAATGCGGGAAGAAGCTGAAGAAGAGGCATCAGATGAGCCCGTTGATGATCTAGGTCGGGCCATTGCCGATGCAAAGAGAAACTGCGCAAGTGATTTGAAGAAGAAAAAATTGTTGTACCCGAATTGTGTGGGTGACAAGAAAAAGCTGGGCACCACACTGGAATTGCTGCAATGGAAGGCAGAGAATGGTGTATCTGACAAGGGATTTTTAAAGTTAAGTTATTCACAAACTAGTGATTCACACTAATTTCAAATAATTCAAAATTTAAACTATTCAAATTTGAAAACTACGGGCACTAACAGAAAGTTTGTAATTTTTTGTACCTAAAGCAAAAATATTCACAAAGAAACTCTAAATACACAAAAAACAACTCAAAAATAAATAAAGCAAAAAATAAAAAAAGCCCGCCTACTAGGCCAGAGCGGCCTGCATACGACTAGAAACCCAACCTGTTGTTGGGCCAGGATGCAGGCCCGCAAAGGCCCAGTAGGCCAACAGGGCAGCACAGAACATGTAGGCCCAGTAGGCCTGCTTTGGAGAGGAGCTCGAGAGAGCTACCGCACGGGGTTTATAAACCAGTGCGGTCGCCCCTCGGCTAGCGAGGTGGGACTAAACTTGCGCACCGCACCTGCGCCAGCGCACCCCCTTTTAGTACCGGTTCGTGGCACCAACCGGTACTAAAGGGGGGCCTTTAGTACCGGTTGGAGCCACCAACCGGTACTAAAGGGGGTGCGGTTCCCGCCGCTTGGCCTGGCCAAAACAGGCCTTTAGTACCGGTTGGTGGCTCCAACCGGCACTAAAGGTGCCTTCTATATATACAACACTTACGAAAATTTCATTCTCCCTCTGTTTCTTCCTCTGTTTCCCTATTGAAGCACCTCCCGCGCGCCCCGATCGATCGACGCCGTCGCCGCCCCCGTCCCCGTCCGCCGCCCCCGTCCCCGTCGCCGCCCTCGTCTCCGTCGCCGCCCCGGGCCCGTCCCCGTCGCGCCGTCCCCGCCCGCCCCCCGCCACGCCCCGGCCCGTCGCCGCCCCCGGCCGTCGCCTCGCCGTCGCCGTCGCCCCGCTGTGAGCTCTCCCCTCTAACCCCTCTCCCTCGCCCCCGGCGGCCACCATGGGCGCCGCCCCTCCCCGAGCCCATACACACACACAAGCATGATAAACACACACACACACACATGTACATATATATGAATTAATGCATGTATATATTAGTATATACGTATTTTGTATGTTTAATTAATTTAGATTTTTTAGATTATTATTTTTTCACTAGTATATATGTATGAATGCATGTTAGATGGATATAATTAGTGTTTAATTAGTATGGAAATTTTTTATATAATGTTGTTTTTCAGTTTTTTAATGGATGTATAAAAGTTGTGTTTTCTGTTTTTAGTGTTAGATGCTTAATTAGTATGAAATAGCATATAGAATTTTGACATATGCATGATAGCATAATTAGTGTTATATAGAAATGTTAGAAATTTTAGTTATCAAAACCCAATCATTAAAAAAATGTTACTTTTTGCGGGCATATAGCTAGTATTTGTTCTCGACGATGCCATTCTCGTAATTAAGGCCCTGAAGCAGGCGCAGGAGACTGATCTGTGTGCATTCTGCGTTTGCGAGAACATTCGCATGATGGCGTCCGAAAGGAGCAGATCTCAAAGACAGGAATGGGTACGCTTGTCAGAACACTATTCACAATTTTTACACCATTGTCGATATCTAGTCACACAACTAATACACATGCATATTGATCTCCTTCTTAACAGTTCACAGAGGTGCGGGACAAGCTCCTCGAAATGGAGCGCGTAGAAGCACTTCAAGAGGAAATAGCGGGATTTTTGCTCGACCAGGTCATAAATCCGAAGGGAGAATACTATTACCCGCTACCGCCCCCATCGACCAGGTCATGAACCACTTCCAATTGTCATCGTGCTTCGAAGGCACCAATTAGGCTAATGCCAATGGCTCCAAAGGCAACATGCATATGTAGGAGAAATTGTATATAGCTATACATGTGTGTATGTGTGAATTAATATGGTGGTTTGTGAGACATTGATGATATATATATGATTGGTTCTATTAGAAATTCTATATATATATATATGCATAACGTGTACAATGTGTAGTATTGTAAAATACCAGCAAACAAAAAAGAATTAAAATGGAAAACACAAAATTAAATGAAAAAGAAATCATAAAACCAAAAACCCCCCAAACATTTTAGTACCGGTTGGTGTTACCAACCGGTACTAAAGGGCTCCCGGCCCCCGGAGCTGGCTCGTGCCACGTGGTTGCCCTTTAGCACCGGTTCGTGCTGAACCGGTACTAAAGGGGGGGGGCTTTAGTGCCCACACTTTAGTGCCGGTTATGGAACCGGCACTAAAGGGCCTTACGAACCGGTGCTATTGCCCGGTTCTGCACACTAGTGCTCGATTGGGCGATCTGAAGCCACCAGTCTTTCACCGAAGTAGCAGTGCTCCACTCCGTAGGGATGACGTCTTGGAGCCCAAGCCATTGGACAATGTCGCACCACACCCTTACAGAAAAACGACAGTGGCAAAGAAGATGCGTGGAGGATTCTCCGGTTTGCATACAGAGGGGGCAGAGACCACAGTTTGGCCATCCACGGCGCGCGAGTCTACCAACAGTCCAGACTCTATTTTGCATCACGAGCCAGGCGAAAAATTTGCATTTCGGCGGCGCCCAAGATTTCCAAACAGTCACATGCATGGGCGAGCGCGTGTGTCCTTCAAATTGCGCATTGTAGGCTGACTTTGCTGAGTAGGTGCCGTCCATAGTGAATTTCCAAGTAATCCTATCAGGGGCATCAACCACAAGATGAATGGCACCGATCTTCTCCCAAAGGGAGGCGAACTGCTGAATGTGTTCCAGGGAGAGACCTTGATGCAGATTAATTTGACTCACCCAGAAGTTGTTTTCCAAGGCTTCCTGGACCGTTGACTTCTTCTTTTTGGAACACTCAAAAAATTTTGGGAGCAACATCTTTCGGCCTCCAACCGTCAAGCCAGGAGGACTTCCAAAAAGAGCAGTAGCTCCATCTCCAATGGTGACGGTCATGGCTGTGGCGAAGAGGACCTTGTCCGCCTCGGTACATGGGTTTCCCAGACCAATCCAGGGCTTCGATGGATCGGTCCAGAGGAGCCAAAGCCATCTAATCCTAAGGGCCGAAGCGAATTTCTCCAGGTTTAGAATCCCAAGGCCTCCGAGTGATTTGGGCTTGCACACCAGCTCCCAATTCACTTTACACTTGTCTCCTGACACCTTGTCGCAGCCAGCCCACAAGTAAGCCCGACGGAGCTTGTCAATATATTCCCGGACCTCAGCCGGGAGCTCTAGCGGCATTATAGAGTAGATGGCAATAGCAGTGAGGACCGCCTTGACCAAGACAGCACGGCCAGGCAAAGCCACGTGCTTCCCTAGCCACGGGACGAGTTTAGCAGTCGCCTTGTCTTTGAGGTATTGGAAATGGACAGCTTTCAAACGGGACACCGAAAGAGGCAAACCGAGGTATTTCAATGGGAAAGTAGCCCTGGTAGCCGGGAAGGAATGCAGCACCTCGTCCAAGTCGGCTGCACAACGGATAGGGATGACACTGCTCTTCAAACAGTTTGTGACTAAACCGGTGACTTCACCAAAGGAGTTCAGAGTGTCTGCTAGGAACTGGATATCCTCCTTGAACGGGGCCACAAATATAGCAGCATCGTCGGCATACAAAGAGGCTCGGATAGCCGGAGATCGCCTGCCAATTGGGTGTAGCTTTCCTTGAAGGGTCGCTTTTGCCAAGATATGATGAAGCGGATCGATGGTCAGAACAAAAAGCAACAGAGAAAACGGGTCTCCCTGTCTTAGCCCTTGGCCATGCTTAATCGGCTCCCCCACAACCCCATTGAGTAGCACCCTAGAGGAAGCCGTGGAGAGGAGGGCCGAAACCCAACCCCGAAATCTAATAGGGAATCCGCGATGGCGCATCAGATCCATGAGGTAATCCCATCTGACCGAGTCGAACGCCTTTTTAATGTCCAACTTGAAGAGCAAAGATGGGGTTTTGTTGCGATGCAGTCGCCTGGCAAGGTTCCTAACATACAAAAAGTTGTCATGGATACTTCTTTTTTTGATGAATGCACTCTGAGCAGGGGACACAAGGTTGTTCATGTGAGGCACAAGGCGAGAGGCCATCATCTTTGCAATAACTTTTGCGATGGCGTGAATGAGACTAATGGGTCTAAAATCTATGATGTCCTCTGCTCCGTCTTTCTTTGGAATGAGTGCAATGTTTGCGGAGTTGAGCCAGTGCAGTGAGCTGACGCGCAAGTCTGAGAAAAGGTTGATCACCTTGAGGATCTCCGGCTTGACAATCTCCCAACAGTCCTTAAAGAACACTCCAGTGAAACCATCTGGTCCTGGCGCCTTATCACCTGGCAGGTCGAAAACCGCTGCCTTGACCTCTTCCTCGGTAAAAGCAGCCCCCAGTTCAGAAAGGTCCGCATTCGGCACGGGGATGTAGTCCCAGTTGAAGTCCTTTTTCCTCGGCAGCCCCTTCTTCATGATGGCCGAGAAGTGCCGCTGGACAATCACTGTTTTATGCTCATGGGAGGTGACCCAGCCCGACCCCTGTTTGAGCCTATGAATAAAATTTTTCCTCCTCCGGTGGTTGATTCAAAGGTGGAAGAATTTGGTGTTGGCTTCCCCCTCTTTCAAGCTTGTAATTCTGGAGCTTTGCCATTTGCGAGCCCTCTCAAGAGCGGCCAGCCCAATGACTCTTCTTTTTAGTCTTCTCCTAAGATCACACTCTTCCGGCGTCAACTGTCTGCACTCTTGGGCGAAATCGAGACGAAGAATGACATCCAGAGCCGTATGTAGCTGAACCTTGGTTCTGGAGAAAATGGTTTTACTCCAAGAACGGAGCCTCCGACTAGTCGTCTTGAGTTTATGGAAGAGAGCCTGACAAGGATCGTTGTGGGGGCAAGGCTCGTTCCAAGCCTTTTGGACGGCCGGCTTGAAGCCCGGCATATTGATCCAAAAGTTCTCGAAGCGGAAAGTCTTAGGACGGACCGGGCCATCAACATTGGCAAGGAGCAAAGGGCAGTGATCGGAGAGGGAGGAAGACATCGCGTGTAGGATGTGATTAGCAAAGGTGATGTCTCAGTCCTCGTTACAGAAGAAAGTGTCCAGTTTGCTCATGGTAGGGTTGATTCGTTCATTTCTCCAAGTAAATTTGCGGTTTTGAAGATGGATCTCCTTAAGCTCACAAGCATTGAGAGCATCTCTGAATTTAAGAATCCGCCTATGACATGCGTTTGGGCAGTTTTTGAAGGAAATATGCCCTAGAGGCAATAATAAAGTTATTATTTATTTCCTTATATCATGATTAATGTTTATTATTCATGCTAGAATTGTATTAACCGGAAACATAATACATGTGTGAATACATAGACAAACAGAGTGTCACTAGTATGCCTCTACTTGACTAGCTCGTTAATCAAAGATGGTTATGTTTCCTAACCATGAACAAAGAGTTGTTATTTGATTAACGGGATCACATCATTAGGTGAATGATCTGATTGACATGACCCATTCCATTAGCTTAGCACCCAATCGTTTAGTATGTTGCTATTGCTTTCTTCATGACTTATACATGTTCCTATGCCTATGAGATTATGCAACTCCCGTTTGCCGGAGGAACACTTTGTGTGCTACCAAACGCCACAACGTAAATGGGTGATTATAAAGGTGCTCTACAGGTGTCTCCAAAGGTACATGTTGGGTTGGCGTATTTTGAGATTAGCATTTGTCACTCCGATTGTCGGAGAGGTATCTCTGGGCCCTCTCGGTAATGCACATCACATAAGCCTTGCAAGCATTGCAACTAATGAGTTAGTTGCGAGATGATGTATTACGGAACGAGTAAAGAGACTTGCCGGTAATGAGATTGAACTAGGTATTGAGATACCGACGATCGAATCTCGGGCAAGTAACATACCGATGACAAAGGGAACAACGTATGTTGTTATGCAGTCTGATCGATAAAGATCTTTGTAGAATATGTAGGAGCCAATATGAGCATCCAGGTTCCGCTATTGGTTATTGACCGAAGACGTGTCTCGGTCATGTCTACATTGTTCTCGAACCCGTAGGGTCCGCACGCTTAAGGTTTCGATGACAGTTATATTATGAGTTTATGAGTTTTGATGTACCGAAGTTAGTTCGGAGTCCCGGATGTGATCACGGACATGACGAGGAGTCTCGAAATGGTCGAGACATAAAGATTGATATATTGGACGGCTATATTCGGACACCGGAAGTGTTCCGGGTGATTTCGGAGAAAACCGGAGAGCCGGAGGGTTACCGGAACCCCCCCGGGAGAAGTAATGGGCCATATGGGCCTTAGTGGAAAGAGAGAGGGGCAGCCAAAGGTGGGCCGCGTGCCTCCTCCCCCCTGGTCCGAATTGGACTAGGAGAGGGGGGGGGCGGCGCCCCCCTTTCCCTCTCCCTCCCCACTTCCTTCCCCCTCCTAGTAGGAGTCCTACTCCTACTAGGAGGAGGACTCCTCCTTGGCGCGCCTATCGGGCCGGCCGGCCTCTTCCCCTTGCTCCTTTATATACGGGGGCAGGGGGCACCCCTAGACACACAAGTTGATCCACGTGATCATATTCTTAGCCGTGTGCGGTGCCCCCTTCCACCATAGTCCTCAATAATATTGTAGTGGTGCTTAGGCGAAGCCCTGCGACGGTAGTGCATCAAGATCGTCACCACGCCGTCGTGCTGACGGAACTCTTCCCTGACACTTTGCTGGATCGGAGTCCGGGGATCGTCATCGAGCTGAACGTGTGCTAGAACTCAGAGGTGACGTAGTTTCGGTGCTTGATCGGTCGGGCCGTGGAGACGTACGACTACATCAACCAAACGCTTCCGTTGTCGATCTACAAGGGTACGTAGATCACACTCTCCTCTCTCGTTGCTATGCATCACCATGATCTTGCGTGTGCGTAGGAATTTTTTTGAAATTACTACGTTCCCCACGATAGTAACAACATCCCTTTTGCAATCTATGGTAGCATTAACAGTATTTAGGAAGGGTCTACCAAATATAATGGGGCAAAAGCTATCTTGTGGGGAACCAAGAACAAGAAAATCAGCAAGATAGTTAGTTTTCCCACACAAGACTTCAACATCTCTAACAATTCCCATTGGTGAAATAGTATCTCTATTGGCAAGTTTAATTGTGACATCAATATCTTCCATCTCAGCAGGTGCAATATCATGCATAACTTCTTTGTATAAGGAATAAGGTATTGCACTAGCACTAGCACCCATATCACATAAGCCATGATAACAATGATCTCCTATTTTAACAAAAATAACAGGCATGCCTACTGTTGGTGTAGGTTTATCTTTATCACGGGGTTTAGCAATTCTAGCAGTTTCATTACAGAAATAAATGACATGCCCATCTATATTATCAGACAAGAGATCTTTAACAATAGCAATATTAGGTTCAACTTTAACTTGCTCAGGAGGGGTATATGTTTTAATATTGCTTTTACGAACCACAGTTGAAGCTTTGGCATGATCCTTCATCCTAACAGGGAAAGGTGGTTTCTCAACATAAGAAGTAGGAACAATAGGATCATTATAAGTGATAGTCTTTTCTTCAACTTTAATAGGTGCAGCTACTTTTACTTCTATGGGAGGATGATATTTAAACCACTTCTCCTTGGGGACATCAACATAAGCAGCAAAAGATTCACAAAAAGAAGCTACTATCTCAGAGTCAAGTCCATATTTAGTGCTAAATTTACGAAAAATATCGGTATCCATAAAAGATTTAACACAATCAAAACTAGGTGTCATACCTGACTCCTTAACATTGTCGAGGTCCCAATCTTCAGAGTTGCGTTTAATTCTTTCCAATAAATCCCATTTGAATTCAATAGTCTTCATCATAAAATAGCCAGCACAAGAAGTATCAAGCATGGTGCGATTGTTACCAGAAAGCCGAGCATAAATTTTTTGAATAATCATTTCTCTTGAGAGCTCATGATTGGGGCATGAATATAACATTGACTTAAGCCTCCCCCAAGCTTGAGCGATGCTTTCTCCTTCGCGAGGCCAAAAATTATATATATAATTGCGATCACGATGAACAAGATGCATAGGATAAAACTTCTGATGAAATTCCAATTTCAATCGTTTATAATTCCAAGACCTCATATCATCACATAGCCTATACCATGTCGATGCATCTCCCCTCAAAGATAAAGGGAAGACCTTCTTCTTAACAACATCTCCGGGTACACCTGCAAGCTTAAATAATTCACAAACTTCATCCACATATATCAGATGTTCATCAGGATGTTTTGTTCCATCTCCTAAAAAAAGGATTAGCTAGCAGTTTTTCTATCATACCCGCAGGAACATCAAAGCAAGCATTTTCATTTTCATATTCATTTTCAGTAGGTTGAGGAGAAACTCTTTGCTCTACTGGTCGGGGTGAAGATACCCCGAACAAGCCCCTCAGAGGATTACTTTCCATAGTAACAAGTGACAGTAAATTTCAGCACACTATATAATTTTTTCCTTACCAAATTCCACCTACCAAAGGCGCTTCACTCCCCGGCAACGGCGCCAGAAAAGAGTCTTGATGACCCACAAGTATAGGGGATCTATCGTAGTCCTTTAGATAAGTAAGAGTGTCGAACCCAACGAGGAGCAGAAGGAAATGATAAGCGGTTTCTAGCAAGGTATTCTCTGCAAGTACTGAAATAAGTGGTAACAGATAGTTTTGTGATAAGATAATTTGTAACGAGCAACTAGTAACAAAAGTAAATAAGGTGCAGCAAGGTGTCCCAATCCTTTTTGTAGCAAAGGACAAGCCTGGACAAACTCTTATATGATGTAAAGCGCTCCCGAGGACACATGGGAATATCGTCGAGCTAGTTTTCATCACGTTCATATGATTCGCGTTCGGTACTTTGATAATTTGGTATGTGGGTGGACCGGTGCTTGGGTGCTGCCCTTACTTGGACAAGCATCCCACTTATGATTAACCTCTATTGCAAGCATCCGCAAATACAACAAAAGTATTAAGGTAAACCTAACAATAACATGAAACATATGGATCCAAATCAGCCCCTTACGAAGCAACGCATAAACTAGGGTTTAATCTTCTGTCACTCTAGCAACCCATAATCTACTTATTACTTCCCAATGCCTTCCTCTAGGTCCAAATAATGGTGAAGTGTCATGTAGTCGACGTTCACATAACACCACTAGAGGAGAGACAACATACATCTCATCAAAATATCGAACGAATACCGAATTCACATGACTACTAATAGCAAGACTTCTCCCATGTCCTCAGGAACAAAAGTAACTACTCACAAAGCATAAACATGTTCATAATCAGAGGGGTATTGATATGCATATAGGATCTGAACATATGATCTTCCACCAATTGAACCAACTAGCATCAACTACAAGGAGTAATTAACACTACTAGCAACCTACTATCACCAATCCCGGACTTGGAGACAAGAATTGGATACAAGAGATGAACTAGGGTTTTGAGATGAGATGGTGCTGATGAAGATGTTGATGGAGATTACCCTCTCCCGATGAGAGGAGCGTTGGTGATGACGATGGCGATGATTTCCCCCTCTGGGAGGGAAGTTTCCTTGGCAGAACAGCTCCGCGAGAGCCCTAGATTAGTTCTGCCAAGGTTCCGCCTCGTGGCGGCAGAGTTTCGTCCG